>NC_079364.1:19917384-20147384 GCF_021018895.1 Seriola aureovittata | reverse complement strand
AGTCCTTGGTTTGGGCGTAGTCGCTGCATTAGCTTTGATCTTCTTTGTCAGGTTGTGCAGGGCCTCTTGGGCGCTGTCTTTATCACTGATGTCACGGTGACCCCGTTTCCCTGGAGATGACCTCTGAGGTGTTGAGGGAGCCATGTTCTCCATGTTTTCATGCATCTTTTCTCCCTGATGTTTCGAGGAAGACTTCCTTCCTGAGCGCCGGAGATGAGCATTGACAGCACTGCTAGAATGAATGTTAGCCTCATTGGCACGTTGGCTAACGGTAATCTGTTCCAGCCGACTGGTCAGTGCATTGTTCGCCTCTTCCAGTTTGTGAACTTCAACCATCAGACTGCAGTATTTATCCATGCTCTCATCAGCCTCTGTGCTCTTCTCCTCCAGAAGTTTGTTCACTTCTTCCAACTCACTCTTCATCTCCTCCAGCTCTTTATCTTTTTCTTCTAATTCACTCTTCCTTTCATCGAGAGCAGCCTTAAGTTCTTTCATCTCCTTGGTTTTTTCCTCCTCAGTGCTCTTTTTGTTTCCTGAAACAAAAAAGTGTCTAAAGTTAACAAAATTATCCAACAGCACTTTGTGGAGATTACGATTATAGATGAAGACTAAGTTAATTCTGTTAATCATATATGCACCTGAGCTGTTTAACATCATTTGCTTCTCTTGCTCCAGCTGTTTGCAGGTTTTCATCCAAAGATTCATCTTGCTGAGAGCAGAGTCTCTCTCTTTGGACAGACGAGCGGCACGAGATGTTAGATCTGACACCTAGAGGAGATGGACAGAGAGTGAAGTGGTAAGACTGGTGACGATTATTTCAGTTTAGTTTATTACTTTTTTTTTTTTTTTAAGATCTTGATCCTTGTACCTGCTCATTGAATTGTGCGACGGACAATTTGTGTGTTTCCAGGTCTTTCTCCATAGAGGCAACAGTAGACTGGAGGCTCTCTGAGAGTTTCTCTTTCTCTTCTTCTGCTCTTTGCTTCTCTTTTTCCAGTACAGACAGAGCTGAGCACAGGTTCTCTTTCTCTGATTCAATCAAAGAAAGAGAAGACTGCAATTCCTGTTTTTCAACCTCTAACTTCTGTTTCTCCTCCTCTATTCTTTCCTTCTCTTGCTTGAGTGAAGAAAGAGTTTGTTGCATGTCATGTTTCTCCTCTTCTATCAAAGAAAGTCTAGTTTGAAGCTTCTCTTTCTCATTAGCAACCACCTCCCTCTCTTGCTCTAGTCTTTCCTTCTCTTCTTTTACAGAAGCAAGAGTGCAGCGCAGCTCATTTCTCTCTTGTTCCACTGACAGTAAGGTGGACTGCAGTGTCTCTTTTTCCTCTACCATTCGTCCATTTTCTCCTTCTATCTGTTCTTTCTCTGCCATAAGAGATGAGAAGGATTTCACTGAGGCTTGTCTCTGATTTGCTTCTTCCTCCCACTCCTTTTCTAAAACGTCTTTCTCTTCCTCTTTAGCTTTTATGAGTGTTTTAAGCTCCTTAATTTCGCCCTCTAAAGCCTCAATACGGGCCCTCAGGTTGTTTCTCTCCTTCTCCCACTCGTCTCCCTGAGAGCGGAGCCTGTCTCCCTCTGTCTGCCACTCCTCCAGAGAACTCTGCAGACACTGTTTCTCTTTCTCCAACTCTACCAGCAGAGACTGCACCCTGTCTTTCTCCCCTTCTGTTTCTGCGCTCTTTTGTTCAAGTGAGATCTCCCTCTGACGAGAGGCTTCCAGCTGCTCCTGGAGGCCATCAACTTCTCTAATTTGTCTCTCTGCTTCCTCTCTCAGCCCTTTCTCAAGCTCTTCTACCCTGTATTTGTGTCTCTCCTCTTCCTCTCTCCTATCTACCTCGGCCTTCTCCAATCCTCTCTCCAGCTCTTCTTTAGCAGCCTTCAGTTCCTCTATCTCTCTGTGTTTTGTTTCCAACTCTCTCTCCATGTGTTGTTTCTCAGATCTCAGGCTTTCCAGCATGGCAGAGAGCTCCAATAGTTTCTCACTGAGCTTTGCCTTTTCCTCCTCCACCTGAGAGTTGTGAGGGTTCAAGACCGACAGCAGCAGAGTTTGTGAAAGGAGACAAGCCAAAGAGAGAAGGAAAAAAAAGTCAAGGATGGAAAGTCAAAGCATGAAAGAAATGATTGATATATTTCTTGGTTGACATAATGTGTCATAAAGTATGGAACAGGGCATCGAATAGCCAAACAGACTAGTTTAAAAGTACCTTTCTCCTCTCCTCCTCCAGCTCAGCTTTGGCTGTCTCAGCCTGTATAAAAGGATATAATATTTGTATTTAATACAATATAAGCAGATTTTCTTACCCTTTGTTTGATCAAACCCCTCCACATGTGAATTTTATCTTGGCAAAAATAAGTTGCAACAGTGAAAGAAATACTGTCTTAATGTAAGAAAAATACACTGATGTTTTTGGACAGAATACCTGTAGAAAAGCTTCCTCTAGACTTTGCTCTACATCTTCCTTCTCTCGCTCCAGGGCATCAATGCGATCTTGCAGCAAGTCTGACTTTCTCTGGGCAGCTACAGAGATACAGTCACGTTTAGGCCAACACATCACAAAACTTAAGAGGTCATGCCATTTCCAAAGATATGAAAAGTCACCTTTCAGCAGCTCTCCCATCTTCTTTTTCTTTCGTTCATCTGACTCAATGCGGACCTGAAGCTTTTCAATACCAGTCCTCATCTGTTGGACCTCATCTTGTGTGGCGTTCAGACGAGAGGCAATCTCTCCTTTTTCCAGTAGAGAGGACTCTAGAGACTGTGAAAGACGGTTCACTTCTCCCTCTAAAGCCTTGGGGAAGAAAATAGAAAGGAAGCTCATGACGAAGAGGGAAAATTATTTTTGATCTTTGGTGAAAGGGATACAAGACCTATATGCATTTGTTTCAAACAGTCTCCTCCATCCACTTTTTCAATGTAGTTAGCATTATTTTGAACAGATGGGATGTAACAGAGGTTTAGGTCAAACATTAGGCCCCATTCAAACATATTGTCTGGGTGTGACTCTCCTTGATACTATTTAAGAAAACTGAAGAGAAAGTGAACCATCTGAGAGCCTCTACTACTATCCTATAGCATGTGAAACACTGAGTGCTATCTGGAACAAACAAACAACACATCCATTGAATTACTGAGATAATATACCACATATTATAACATTTGTATCAAACGTCCTCCTCACCTGTATCTTGCTGACCATGGACTCAGTGTTTTGATTGACAGAGCTGTGGTCTTCTTTGATCTGGTTGAGATGGCCAATAAGCTCCTCTCTTTCTCCACTCTGTTGAGAGATTGCCTGCTCCTGCACGTTAATCTGCTCCCACAGCTGTAGTGAAAGACAAGGGATGAACTTTGAGTTAGAGAACAATCCTGAAACATCAACAATAAGTAAACAGAGGACATTTTACCACACATGGGTTTCAACTAGTAGTCTAGATATGCTATGATCAAACATGAGAATGCATTGATGTTTTAAGATGTTATCATGTCTTTAGCCAACAGAATCAAAGAGGCGTTTCTCTCAGCATTTATGTTGCTACACTCAGAACTGAAAATCATGAGCAAACAGAGAAGGACTCATAACTGTAAACTACATGTAAATAAAAGCCTACTTTGGGTAATCTGGCCTGTACCCTGATCCCAGACTCAACTCAAACCACCCTCTTGTTATTTTTCATGTACAGTATGTACCTGTTGCCTCTCTGTCTTCAGTTTCTCCATGTTGCCTTGCAGGGCTTCATACTCCTTCCTCCCTGCTCTGATGTCATCCTCCAGGATGGAAATTAGGTTCCTGGTGTCACAGTTCGTTTTCTCCAGACTGTGAACTTTCTCTCTCCAGAGCCCCAAAGACTGGCTCAGCTCATCTCGCTCCTCAGTGCAGGACACAAGCTCAGACCTCAGCTGGCTTGTCTGAGGAAATTATATTCAGAATAGTTATGTCACTCTGATTGATCAGTAACCTTAAAATACACACTATGTTCCATAACATCTTGCTGTGTTGTCAGTTTTTGCGCAAAGAATAATGGAAAAATCAGTTAATTAATGATTTCCCAATACATGTGCATTAACTTAACCCTTACATTATTTTGATGTCCAGCTTTGCTCACCTCTGTCATGAGTGTTTCTATCTGCTGCTCCATGCCTGAACAAGTCCTCCTCTTAGTCTCCATCTCATCCTGCAGTCTGGTCCTCTCCTCCTGCATGGTCTCCAGCTCAGACTCCATGCCCAGGATGTGCTGCTCCAGGTTAGCTTTCTCAGAGCGAACCCTCTTCAACTCACTCTCCTGCTGAAGGAACTTCTCGTCGCATCCACCTACAGAACCAAGAAAATTGATTCATAGGCACTCACAACCACATTTTAAAGTTTAAAATCATTACAATGTGAAATGGTGAAATGACTTCCTCATATGCAGTAAACTAGGAAGGTATTTACCTTTGGCCATCTCCAGTCCTTCCAGCATCTCTATAACATCAGCCAGCTGACATTTAGCTGTTTGTAGCTGTAGAGTTAACGTCTCCCTCTCCTCTGACAGCCGCACCAACTGAACATAAGCACACATTAGTATCACTCATACTTAAATAATGTTATTGTTACTCTGCAATGTGTGAGGTATTTGTCATTGTGCAATTGCTTCCCCCTACCTGGTCAGCAAGGTCCGTCTTCTCCTCCAGAGTAATGTTCAGTTTATGTGCTGCACTACGTGCCTCCTCCTCTGCTGCATGAACTTTCTTTTCCAAGTTTGTAACTTGGACTTCCAGTTCAGATGTCAGCTCCTTTCTCAGTGCCAGTTCAGAGTTCAGACGGTCAAACTCTAAGCGCAGGGTCTGGAGCTCATTTTCTTGTTTTGTGATCATTTCTTTGTAGTGGGTGAGGTCATCTTGTCCCTTGGATAAGTCTCTCGCTGATAGACACATTGATATTTCTAGGTTATTCAAACATCATGCATATAAGCCAACACATAATTACTGCAACTGCAGTTACCAGCACAATTTAATTCCTCACCAGGGGATTTTAATTCTTTGGTCTCACTCAAGGAGGACATGGGTCGAGACATTTCACAGACTTCAGGGTCATTTTCAAGAACATCTCTGGGACGACTGCTGTCTTCAGGAACCTGCAAGAAAGAAGACAAAATAAAAAGGCCATAATAATAATGCTCACATAGATGTTGAACATTCCTAAATATCAAGCCAAAGACAAATCAATTGATCAAATCAAGACCAGTATCCCCGAACCCGAGTTAAACCAATGACAGCATCATGAATGAAGCCAAATACATTGTTGAAATACTTGTTTTCTACCTGATCTGAGGGTTGCTCTTGGTGGTGTAGTTGCTCCTCCTCATTACTTCTCATTTCCTCTACATCAACCACACATGCCTGCCTCTCCTCCTCCACATGTTCTTGGATCACTTCTCGATCAATGACTTCCTCCTTGAAGACCGGCTCTGTCTCACTACCAGGATTTAGGGACATGAGATTTACTTATCACACAATAAAACACATATAACATTTAATAATAGTACAAACATATAGTTGTTTATTTGTGATTAGTACAAAACTCATTGTACCTGAAAGCCTCGTCAGACTGGTGTGAAAGTTCACCCAGTTCAGACACTACAGGGCTCAGCTGCTGCTTAACTCGAAGGGACTCAGTATTTGTACTTGAATCATGTGTTAGCTCCACATCAATCTGTCCTTCTGCTTCGACTGGGGAAACTGTTAAGAGATGATTCAACATAAATGTACAAATTCAAATTAAAGTAGCAGAAATGTTTCATGAAAAACATTCGTTTTGGTTTACACGCACCACCAATGTCTGTCTCCTCAGACTCCATGTGGCTGATTTCTTCTCCTGGTCCCTCGGTTCTCTGTGATTCTGACAGCTGTTGTATGGTGCTTTGTTGCTCGCCCACCTGCTCCAACAGTGACTCGTACTGCTGCCTGAACACAGTCAGCTCCTTCTGTAAGCTCGCCAGCTTTTGATGCAGTTGGGCCTGCTCTGCCTCAAACTGGTGGCTCCTGTGATAAAACATATAATTCCAGCTAATAATAATAGTAGAAAACACTAAAGGCAAAACCATTTAACATACATACTAATGCATTTACTTGTAGAAGCACACACAACCTTTAGAGCAGGTAAAGATGTACTGTACCTCTCTCTGTTCTCCTCCTCAGTCCTCTGGTGCTCCTGCTCCGAGGCCTGGAGCAAGCGCTGGATGCTCTCCTTCTCCCCTTTAAGTGACGCCACCTCATTTTCATGCCTCTCAGTGCTTTCTTGTAACTGCAGCTTCTCTTCGGTTACTTGATTCACACTAGACTGTAGTTCGATGATCTCTTCAGTCAGTTGACTATAGTTAATTTCCAGCTGAAGCTTTTCCTCAACTACTTGATTCAAGTTGGTAACCAAATCATTTTTCTCAGATGTTAGTTCACTAATTTTAGCCTCAAGTTGTATTTTCTCCTCATTTATCAGATTGAGGGTAACATCTAGCTGGGCTTTCTCCGCAGTGACGTGTCTAACGGTTGATTCAGCGTCAAGTTTCTCAGCAGTCATTTGATCAATCTTTGTATCTGTTTGGAGCTTTTCTTCAGTTAACTGCTCAACTGTGGTCTGTAGTTGTTTGTTCTCCTCGGATAGCTTCTCTAAAGCCTCTAGCTGTTCCTTTACTTGAATGATTTCATTTTCTACTTGCTCTTTGTTGTCTGTTAATTGTTTCAAAGTAGTCTCAAAGATGTTTTTCTCCTGGAGAAACTGGTTGAGATCATTATCTTTGTCTTCAGTTATCTGCCTGAGCGCTGTCTCTAACTTGATGTTTTCCTCTGTGATCTGACAGAGTTTAGACTCTAATGCGGCAACACTCTCCTCAAGCTGTTTTCCTTTCACAGCGTCCTCTTCCAGACGAGTTATTTCACAGCTTCTGTCGAATAACTCCTCCTTAGCTGTGACATATTGTGTCTCCAGCACAGAGTTCTGGGATTGGACCTCCTCTAAGCGGGATTCCAAGACAGAGACCTGAAAAGGTTACAGAATTTGGATTTAGTCACATAGAAGATATTTTCTTCCCTCAAGTGCAACAGGAGCTGGTAAAGATGATGTCAATTTGGTGGTCCCTGAATTTTATAAAAATGGTTTTAAAAACGCAGAAATGAAAAGAAATCAAAATGATGATGGATTGGAGTGTTAAAATACTGCGCTCTAAAAAATGATGATAATGAATCTCCATTTTAAGTCCAGTAACTGTGGCACAGAACGATTTTTGAGAGACTTGTGTAAGATGGTAGCCCTACCTGCGCTTTGCTGTCCTCCAGCCTGGCCTCCATGTCAGACATCTGGGTCTCATTCTGAGCGAGCTGGGCCTCCAGTGACTCTATAGTTCCCTTCAGCTCCTCCACTTGACTGTCAAAAGTGTTCATGGCTGTCTCGTTGTCTTCCAAGTCCATTTGCAGCATCTCCAGCTGCACCTGCATGTGAATAATTAAATGAAGAATGACTTAACATACTATATCGTAGTTTATTTGTTAAAATATCCTAAAGAAGCAAACATAACTATAGAAAGATTTAGATTATATGTAATAAGATTGTTAACATGTAAGGTCCAAGACATAACTGGGAATAAATTACCTTGATTTTGTTCATGGCGGCCATCTTCTCCTTCAGGAGATCAGAGGTTTTGGCCTGCTCTGCCTCCGCTTTATTTAGCTTCTCCTTCAGACTCTTTATTGTGTTGTCTCTCTCTTCCAACCCGTGTGAAGCAGCAGACAGAGTTGTCTTCATGGTCCTGATCTCCTCTCGACGAGAACTCAATTCAGCTTTGGCAGCAGTTACTGACTGCTTAGTGGCTTGGAGCTGCTCTTTAAGGTTCTTCTCTTTGTTGAGGAAATTCTCAATCTCTGAAGCGTGACTCTCCAACTCTTTACTCATCTTGTCTGTGAGCTCTTTGACCTCTTTCTCCAAAGCAGAGACCAGGTTACTTTTCTCTGTCAGGGTGTTCTCCAGGTTGGACTTGATTTGAATAGTAGAGGAGTGACTCTTCTCAAGAGCTTCTAGAGACTTTTTAAGGTCAGTGTGCGATTGGTTGACCACATCCAGTTCATTCTTCAAAACCGGAAGCTTCTCCGCTGCATCATTGTTTGAAGCCACCATTTCTTCTAAGGAAGATATCTGCTCCAGAAGATGGTTGATCTTCTCGGTCTCAACATGCTGGATGGTCTTCATAAGAAACAGAGCAAGAATGGAATTAAACTTCATATTTGTATTTGAACAACTGCAGTTGTGTATGCAAGAAACTTGAATTGTGTGTGAGACTAATGGAAACAGATTTACACAGTAAAGTACAAGTACATCTGTACAAGTATAGATAAAGACTATTTGTGCACTTGAAGATAACTATGGTAAATAAAAGGATAAAATACAACACTGCATCACAGTATAGCAAAATAAATCTAACAGTATTTTACCTCTGTTTCTTTCTTCATCTGTTGCATTACATTTTCCAGCTCAGCCTTTTGTTTCTCAAGAGACAAAATCTGAGCTTCAGCCTCTCCGAGCTGCTTCTCCTTCTCTTCTGTCTGACCCTGTTGGTCCTTCAGCTCCCCCTCTAACAGTTTGAGCTCTTCTGATTTTTTCTCATATATCTTTTTGTGTTCCTCTTGATTGTCTGATAGTATCTTAATTTCTTTCTGCAACTCAGCTCCCAGTTGCTCCTGGACCTTCAGGAACTGCTGCATGGAACTGACCTAATCATGAAAGGAAGATAAAAACTTAGGCTTCTATTGGTTAGGACAAAAGTAAGGAATAACACGCAACACAAGTTAAAAGTATAAAAAAGTAAGTCAGCAGATTAGATTTAAACACTCAGTATTCTCAGTCATAATACTCTTCATCAAGTGCCAGACAATTACTTTAATCATAAGGTTTTCATTGGATCAGCTCCAAAGGAATAAAAAAGAATAAATAATCAGTAAACTTAAATACGTTTCTGTTGCAGTCCGGTAAAGCAAACCTGAGTTTTGGTGAACAGCAGATCTTGCTGAGACTCCTCAAACCGCAGCTTGATCTGCTCTGTCTCTTCAATCTTCACTGAAACACTCTCCTCACATTGCTTTAGCAAGGTTGCCTTCTCTTCCGCCAACCTGGTATGGATTAGACAGAAAAGACAGAAAACATGGATGTTAAAAGCAAGTTGCTTTTAGTCTAACAATGGGGACACAGTGTTCATATAATACTGCACTATGGCATCTTTAAGGCTGTATCCAGTGACCTCTTAAACCCTGCAAAGTCATGTGACAGTGAGGCAGAGCTCTCACACACAGTCTCAACAAAAACTAAACTTTATAATGTCTGTATAGGTAGGATTTATCTCAGGGCCGTTCTATCGGAAAAAGAGTTAATATGAAATTATGAACTAAACAACAAATAAAACCCCCACCTGGCATTTTGCTCCTCCTGCTGAGCAGTGGTCTGTGAGAGGCTCTCTCTCAGCTGGCTGATTTCAGCCTGGCCCAGCTCCACCAGCTGGTCTTTGGAGCGGACCAGGTCACAGGCTGCCTGGTGCTCGTCCAGCAGCTGAGTGTTTGTCTTCTCAGCTTCCTCTGCTCGAGTTATTTCCTTTTGCAGCTGCAACTCCAGATTCTTGACCTGTTCAGGTAAAAAAAAAATAATAATAAAAAAAATAAACAAACAAAAAAAACATACACACAAGGCCAATAAGGATTTAGTTTTTCAACAAGTGCTGGTTAGGAATGGGTTTACTAACTGGCTATAGCTTCAGGTCCTGTCAAACTTAAAAATGTAATTGGATATAGAATAGATCAAAATCTGAATAAAAATGTAGAGCAATTCAGTGATGCTGAGAGATTTATTTATTTATTATCCGATTAAAACACAAAGATAAAGGATGCCATGCCTTTTAATTATCACATTCAATATCTTCAAATATTTTAATAAAAAAATATCTTTCAACCTGGAAGGTTACCTCCCCACCCCCCAAAAAATATATTGAAAAGCAATATAAGTCACCTGAGCTTCGAGCTGTGCCACTTGCACACCAACATTCTCCAGGTCTTTGGTGTGCTTCTGTCCAGCCTCAGAGAGTTGAGACTGGAGCTCCTTGTACTGGTGTTCTCTCTCCTCCAACTCGGTGCTTTTGTTGAGGAGTTCTCCCTTCAAGGAATCGATGTGAGCGGACAGACTTGCCTTGTTTGCCTCCACACTCATGAGCTGCTTCTACAAGAATGACAGGAGATGTATTCAGGGTGAGGGGTAATCTATTTAAAGACTACTGTTAGTTTTACTTGAATTTTGGGGTTGATTTTATTTCTTACTCTAAAACTTGATGGCATTAGATCAACATATTTTCACAAGTTATAATGAAAATAAATAACTAAAAAAACATCCTAGAATGCACTGGGCTACACTGGTTGATGACTGTCACAATAAATTATCCTTCACAGAGGTTTGTGTTTTGTCATGTTTTTCTGTGTTTCTGACTGTATTAAAACTAATTATTTGTGAAATGAAAGCCCACACAAAATGTAACAGGTTTTGGGGTATGCAGCTCACTGTATGGTTTGATAAGTATGAAAATGATGTGAATAATATACAATGGCCTTCACATGTACACACACACACAAATATAGCTTACCTTAAGTTCATCATTAGTCTCATTCAGGGAGCTGAGACTGTTCTCCAAGTTGTTAATTTTGTCCCTGAGCTCCTTTTGCACAGCTTCAGTTTCATTAATCATGGTCTCCTTCTCTTTCTTCCACTCCAGCAAAGCTTGATGTTCTTGTTTCAGTTCCTTACACTCACTCTGACTCGCAGTGAGATTGGATTTCAGCTCTTGGCTCTCCTTCTCTAGGTCCATCAACCTGTTGGTCACCCTCTCTGTCTCCTGTTTCTGTCTCTGTAGTTCATTCTGAGATCTACGGTGATTAAAAAATATTTACAATGATTAAAAATCAAGTTAGGTAACATAGATTATAATATAGTTACAAAGTAGCAATGGTAACATAGCTTTCTGCTATTGTACAGTAAATCTATGTTTACCTGTCATTTTTGGTTTCTGCATCAGAAAGTGTTTTCCTCAAGTTGTCCAGCTCTCGGGCTGAAGCCTGAGTCTGCTGCTCCAGTTTCAACTGAAGTTTCTTCAGCTCTTCTAACTGTCCCTCTGATTTTGCTGAAGGGCAAAAAGACAATCGGATTAAAAAGGTGTGATAAGTTCAGATAATTCTCTAAAATAACTGCTACCCTTTGCCATTGCCATTCGTGCTACAAATTTACCTTTGAGGTCATCTAGTTGCCCCTGTGTGCGTTTGAGGCTCTGGTCTGCACTCTTCTTCTCTTCCTCTAGCTGAGACAAACGTCTGCTGCTTTGATCCAATTGGACAGTCACACTGTTCTTCTCTTTCTGCAGCTCCTAGAGGGAGGAAGAAGTGTGGAGAGAAGTTACAGCAAAAGATGATGACCGGGAGAAAAAAAGGATGGCAAGAAATGTAAAGAAAAAAAAATTTAAGTGTTGAGATAAATACATATGGACATTTTGGTAATTTGGTTAAAATGTAATGACATTGGTGGTATTTTTTAAATTTTTTCTTTGCCAGAAAGGGCTGTTCAGCTATTAACTACAGATGAAAGCTGTATCAGCAGACTTGCTTGTGAGATGTTAAATCATCATCACAGTAAGTCAATATTCTACAAAAGGCAACCAACCTCCATTTTCTTGCGGAGGTCCTGCTCTTTGGTCTGGCTGGCCTGGAGGCTCTGCTCTGACCTCAGCAGTTTCTGTTTCTGCTCCTCCACCTCCTTCTCCATCCCTCTCCTCTGGAAACCCATCTAGAAATGAGCAAGGGGATAGACAAGGAACAATTACATACAAGAGCAGAGCAAAGTCTGAGACATGAGACACAAATTAACACAATGACAACGTAATACATAGAAGTGTATCCGCTGCCCTCACAAAGAAGGTCTCAGTGAGTTATCACCCAAACTGATGGCTGTGTGAAGTAAGAAAGAATTTGAGTAGATGAAGAAAACTGCGAAGTAGGACAGAGAGGTTGCAAAATTACCTTCTCCATGTCAGCCTGCAGTACATTGTAGTCTTTTTTGGACTGTTGGACCTCTTGTGTTAGCTTGGTTCTGGTCTGGTTCAGCTGCTGATCCAAAGCATTGTGGGAACTCTGCAGCTGGGCCAGCTCCTAGAAGGAATATAAAAGTGAAAAAACCATTTGATTAAAATACAAAAGTGCTTTTTTTTTTTATTTATAGTGTCTGATAAAACCTAAGAACATTATGGCCTAATGATGGTATAACTCCACATTGTTGCACCTTCTGACTGTCTCTCTCTTGGTCTTTGAGTTTCTGCTCCAGGGTTCGTTTGCAGCTTTCAGCATTGTGCCTCTGACAGTTCATCTCCTCTGTGACTTGTTTCAGCTTCTGCTCAATTGAGGAACACTGAGAACAACACGCAATAACATTTTTAGTAATCTTTGCCAGTTATTTACATGTTTCATTTGCTTTTTAGCCATCTTTTCTACTGTAAACTATGTGAAATAAACAAAAAATCTAGCCCACAAAAATTAAGTCTCTATGTACTACTCATGGAAGCCTACCTTGGCCTCGGCCTGCTGGTGTCTGTCTGTAACCTGACTCAGCTCATGGCTAGTCTTGGCGATGTCTCTGTCCCGTTCAGTCAAGTCTTTGCGGGCCTGGTTAAGTTGGGTGTGCAGTTCCTGCAGCTTGACGGCCTGGCTACGAATTTCCCTCTCCTGATTGGACAGATTTCTCTCCAGCTCTGACACACGGCCACGCAGTTCTGATGAAGAAACAGTAAAAAAAATCAAGTCCCTGCTGGACAGGATCAGGATTGTCACACTCAAAGGGAGCAAACTGATTTTCAGATGTAGTGGATGTGCAAATAAGTAGCTACTTATTATTTCACGGGAAAGAGTCCAAACACTAAGCAAGACATTAACTTCAGAAATATATCATAAACGGTCCACCTTGGTTGAGAGTCTTCAGCTGCTCCATCTGTTGATAGGATCCACTGGGACTCTGTGCTGCTCTGGAGGAGCTCATTCTCTGGTTGGGTTTGATAGGTGTCTCCTCATGGGCGTCCCACAGGGATGCCCCTCGCCTCTTCAGAGGGGTTTCCATTGCATCCTGAGACTGGCGGCTGTGGGCCTGATCTTGTTGTTGCCATGGGAATATGGAAGATCCAGCTTGGCGGGCAGCAATGTCCTTGTGGCTTACACTGACTGATGACTGATTCAACAGCTATAAGACAACAGGCAAGTTAACATCGCCAAATACAAAGAAACAAACACATAATAATTAAGTAATGTACTCACTTTAACCTGCAAGACTTTGAGTTCAGTCTCCAGCTTTTTCCTTTCCTCTACCTCCTGGCTGTACTTCTCCTGAAGCTCCTCTAGTCTATTATCTATGGCACACATACAGTTTACATGTCAGGGTAAATTGAAAATCCCCTCCAGGATCAAAATCCCAATAGATGATATAGGTGGAAACCAAAAAACATCTGAGGTGAAGAAAAGAATTGAATAACTTTTTTTTTTTTTTTTTTTTTTTTTTTTTAAATCTATACAGCAGGAACTTTGAGATACAATTGATGACTGAAATACCCTGTTGTCTGTAGGCTGGAACAGGAGCTGGGGTAGAGAAACTTTTCTGTGGAGTGGTGTAAGGCTGAATCTCAGAGGAGGAGGATGACAAGGAGCAAGAGCCAGCTGGCTGAGAACGATCCAATTCATTTCTGTACCTGGGCAGATTAAAAAAAAACAAACAGAGACTGCATCACAAATCATCCAATAGTCAGTTAAACAGTTTATATACAGTCATTTTAAGCATGATGTATTGAGCACTTGACAAGACACCAACTCACAGGAGCAACATTTACAAATCCAACCACTCTACTTTCAAACTTAAAACTCCATTTCAACAGACAACTAAGTGAACTCACTTCTTGAGCTCCTGCTCCAGTCTTTCTATGGTCTTCCTGCAGGTGTTAAGCTGACCCTCCAGATAGCTCACCTAGATTCAGGAACAGGATTCATTTAGGATCAGAGGGAAGTATAGATTAATGTTAATTCCAGACATGTACATCCTCAGCTTCATTCTCCTTTTTCTTGCCATTACTGCACTTGATGTGTCTTGGTGAGTTTGTGCAATCATTGTAGTGCATGACATGGAGCTGCTCTTCAGTTACTGTGTAATAGTTATAATACAGCATACATACAAAATTATGTGTTTACTTTCTATAAATTTGATTCTAAAAATACAATGTTTGTTTGCTCATTCAAGTACATCTCTGAAATATGAACATGAACATCAGTTAATTATCATTGAAAAATAACTTTGTGCTGTAGTACTGGATTAACTTCAAACTAAATAGCCATAAATTGCAGCAAATATTTCTCTTTTACATTAGTAACTAACCTGTTGCTCTTTGACTCCGAGGTCATGAACGACCTTCTGACGGTTTTTCTCCAGAGAGTCACATGACTCTACTAAACACTGGTTCTCTCTTTTCAAAGAAGAGGTCTCTGTACGTTCACTGTCCACCTGGACAGAAAGAAACAGAAAATTAACAGATGTATGTTTAGGAAGAATTTCAACCTCTGACCACAACAACAGTAATTTCCCGCCAGGGGAATCAATATAGTTCATTTATCCATACTAAATCAGTTTATCAAATTTGATTAATCTTTTCCTCTCAAGCACTGACCTTTTGTTTCTGCTTTTGCAGGGCAGCCTCTAAGGAGTCAAGCTGAAACTGTTTCTGGCTCCTTTCCTTCTTCAGTTTATCCAGCTGGACTTCCATCTCCTGGATTTTCTGCAGGGCTTTCCCTGGAAGTCCATCCTTCCACTCCTCCACCGCCCAGCTCATGTTTATAACCTGACTGAACAGACAAATTTATTTAAAGGGTGCAAATCTGCACACTGTTTTTGTCCTAACGAAAACTCAGCAGTGAGAGATGTTATGATGATAATAGATAATAGGATAGTTAAACACGTTAAAATGATCAAATATTAGCGTCTTCTGTTCCTTCAATTATAAAGTCACGTAAAATGAAATGCTATTAAACACAAGTTAGCGTTTGCTAATTAAGCGAGTTAATGGTAACAAGAAAACGACAACATCACTAACGACTTGGCCTGATGTTGTTTACAAATTTATTTACAAATAAAATGTCATGCCTTAAGATTGACAGTACCCTTAACGTGTTGTTTATACCCTTAGCGTTACCTTTTACCGACGTGGGGGCATTGTGATGTTAGAAAAATACCAGCTAGTTCAAGTGTCTAACGAAACGTTAACTAACGTTAATGTTACCACGTAAGTTTTGATGTTACTTAGATACGCTGAGATATTTATGAATTATGAACCTGAAATGGACCGTAAACGTTCCGTTACCGACATGTATAAACGTTTCTGTTAGACTGAACGTTAATCGAGCTGTGGGAAACATGGTTTTGGCAAACATGACAACAAGTAATGTTAGCCAACGTTAATATTGGTATTAATCAAAGATATATAATAAAATGTGTTGTGAGAAGACGTGTTGCCGTTAACTTAAAGCTAAAATTTACGAAGGCAGCTACACTTACTTTGGGCGCGACGCTCCACTTGCAGACACAAACTGTTGGTGCTCGTTGGAAAATTCAAACTCCACCGGAGGAAATCGCGATCCACTCAGCTACATGCCCATTGGCTACCTCGTGTGACGTCAGAGTCAAAGATCGCAGATGATTGGTTTGCTTCCGTCACAGCAGTGCCACCAAGTGGTGTGACTTTGTAAATATCACATTGATCACAGACAGGATGTCCATGAACCTCCGAACACCATGGTCTTATAATACACCCATGCCTAAAACACACAGCAATAGAGACTTTTGTCTTCTATATGCGCAGAGATAGACTGAACAGAAATAACAGGACTTTCTGGTGTTCAGTCAGAAGTTTGTTTGGGGGACAAAAACATAAATGGTTCAGGACTCAAATTCATGCAAATGACATGGGGTCAAAATTCTCATGAACTCATGAGCCAAGTTAAACATTAGATTCACATGCTATGGTCTAGGAAATTTGGTAGTTTTTTGCACTGAAAACATTGTTGTTTGGCAGAAAAATTTGCTTCTGCAAATCAAAACCAGACACAGGCCAGTTGCCACCAGAGGTCAAACTTAAATACTTTTTTGGTAACAGACAAAATGTATACTGGGTATTGAAAAATGTTCAGTACCAAAAGGAGTCATTAAATCGATAAATCGATCATCAATTTCTGACTATTTTATTTCGGCAATGTTTTTATTACTGTTTTATTGTTAGGCCTGTGTGTGTGATGTGAACACTTGTTGACTGAACTGGATTTAGGTTTATGGCATATTTTCTTTGTTTGTTCTCTTTATTGTGCAGTCAGTGTGTTTTTCGATTGCTGGGGTATTTTACAGGTACAAATCTTGGACTAGCAAAGACTGAACGATGGTGGTGTCCACCACTGGACCCTGCAATATCAACTTAGACTTCAGATGGCGCCTAGTGCCGAATTGTCTCTGCAGGTCTTCCACCACAGCCGTGCACAAATGCTTGGTGTCCTTAATGTCCAGGCAGAAACCATCGGGGACAGTGAGTCCCTCCATCGCAACACTTTGACCGTCAGCAGGGTAACATATGATCGGGACCGGTCACTGTCTGTCGGGGCAGAAGGATCAGGATTCAAGAACGGTATTACCAGTGTTCAACCAAATAGTATTATCTTCTGTGGGATCTTGACTCTGCTGCGTCTTCTGTGGTACCTAAAAGATACTAAATGTTTTGCTGTCTCTTTTGTGGGATACGTTACGTCGCACATACGCGCGTACGTGTTACTCCTCATCACACCTGACAACTGAAATCCTCCCGAGCGGGCAGGTTTTCGCGTATACTGTTCTGTGCTCTTGTCACATGCACGCGCGTGGTGATATGTGCGCCCATTTTTCAGACTAATTAAACGGAATACGTTTCACACTGGATCAAAGCTTATTTAATTGCCACAGCTTGAAGATGAAGTCTCCCTCTCGTGAAAACGAGCTTTGCATATTGTTACTTCATTTGGATGTGAGAGCTTCACTGTGCTTAATGATGTATGTGTGTCTTGTTGACATGATCAGGAAATGCAGATGTGACATGGACTCCTGAAAAACTTCTGATAAGAAACTGCAAGTGCAGCAAGATTACTGTAGGACATTTCTGATGAACAAATAAGCATCTGCGAAGCAAGTGCCATACTGTCATTTATTGAGTTCCACTGAAATGGTACAGAAAGAATCAGAGGCTCAGACTTTAGTTATGCATTCCTTTAGGATAACATCCATGCCTGATAAAATAACAGTTCATTACAGAAATAGAAGAAAACATCATATGGGTGGTGTTTTAGCTCGTCTTCATCTGGTTTTATATGTGCAGCAGAGTATGGATTTAAACGTTTAAATCACTGTGCCACAGGTTCTGTCTTTCATGACATCCCAGGAAAAAGAAAATAAATCGTGCATTTTCTTAGAGTCTGACCAGAAATGTAATGCTTGAATCTGGCAGCATTAGGGTTTAGATAGTTTTTGGCTTGTGCCACCTACAACCCCCCATATAGTCTTTCCTTAGTCAAAACATTAAAAAAGTAAAAATGTCAAACAGAGCTGCTCAAATAGTGCTTTTGGATTACCTATGCAAAGCTGTAAGGCAGGCACCTGCTTGATGCATTTTTGCAGGTGACAAAAAGAGTCACCTGTGCAGGAGTTGCTACAAATGTGACCACAGGCAACTAATTGGAGGGCTATTTCTAACCCATAGTAACCCACATTCATGTGGTGCATATAACTGCATCTATAATAAACAAAGGGTAGAAGCTACAGGTATTAAAAAGAAAGAATTAGATCTGTGACTTTAGTTCCTCTGGCAGTGCATGTCCACCGACAGAAACTAATAGATTGAAACAAAATGTGCTTACAGGTTTGCCATCTTGACATCATTTTGAGAGCAAGAATCCTTAGTAAGGTCCAGGTGATGATCTTTGCATTGCCTTAACTTTCAAGTTTTTAACACAAGTCGCTCTTAATTTGGTATTTCTATATACCGATTTAGTCAAATTTACAGCAGAGAGAAAAGTACAATTTTACAATCTGCAACCAGTCCTTCTAATGATTTCAGGGTTGGAGTTTTTAAAAACATAATATACAAGCAACACTTTTCCAGCATTTATGACAAACCTTGCTGTCAACATGGTTTTCTTAATCACAGCCTATTGTATCACTGATACAGATTTTTATGAGGTTTGAATACCTATTCCTGCCGAAGGTAATGCTTCCTTCAAAAATTGCCATGTTTGTACTATAGTTTTATAAATATATATCATGGTAGTTAAATAATCTGTCAATTTAACTTACAAGAGTGCAAAAATGAACTTATTACTAAAGTAGAGATTAAAGGAAGATGCGTTTCCCTTTTAAGAAATATTTCATTAATTCATGCTGACTATAAAGTTTATCGCGTATGAGGTTGATCATATTCCCCCATGTTATCACTTTAATAAAATGCAAAAGGTATATCCTTTATCCTACCGAGTCATGCGGCACATTAATATTATATCTAGGGTAATGACAGATTAATATTCAATCATGGTGCTTATGAGAGAACACTAAAAAGGTACAATGGTGTATCTCTTTGCAAAAGGCAACAAAAGCTACAGTGTTGCGCCTTTTTTCCTGAGAGCAAAGGGGCTCTGATCCAGGATCATTGGTCAGGTTATAGTACCAATGTCTTCACTGTGACTTAAGAGGCAAACTGGTCACAGATCAGCACCCCCTTTAAGGATACACTGTGAATAGAGAATTATAGCTGGTTCCTTGTCAGTTAAACCCGTGGCCCTTTTGGTCAACAAGCCTCATAGGAAAAAAACCAAAAAACAAACAAAACACATAGAAACACACAACATAAACAATAACACATGCAACACTTCTTGTTCTTTAAAATAAGCAAAACATACTGTAAGACAAATCAATCAAACCACTGGTTATTCATTCAGGAATAGTTCTTTGCATTCTCTTCTCCATTGCTACAGAGTACCAGATGCATGGTCAGACATTTTTTTTTTCTTCACAGTTTAGACAAGTATTGATGAAGCCATAAACTCTGTTGCTGAATAGTTGATGGAATTAAAATGCATTGGCTGGGTAGTAATATCCTCTAACAGCTACCCAATATTTTGTATAGAATTTCAAAACATGAGCAACTGCTCTGGAGCAAAGCTGTGCAGCCAAAACTGCTGCCACATGGTCTGTTGATGGGTCCACAGAACACAGTCAATGACCTCAGACTCCCACGGACAGAAAAGCTGGAGGAAAATTCACTTCAGACAAAGGACCTCATGTAGCTGTTATATGAAAGCTTTGTGTCTTCCAAAAGGCAGCTTTAAAGGCAGTATTAAAGTTTCTGTTTTCTGCTGACGTGGTCTTTTTTTGAATAACAGTATGGGTGTTAAATGGGTTTAATGAGCTTCGGCACACGGAAACCAACATTTTCAAATGAAGTTCATGGTTAGAACTGTAAGTATTTCAGACATATTTTTTCATTCCAAAAAGGTAATCCTAACTTGTCTGCTTTCAAGTCCAGGCCTGACAGGACGTAGGCTGCTGCTGCTGCAGATAGAAAATGTGGTCATCCTCTGCCACAATATGTTCACGGTAGACATGAAAAACAAAAAACTCTGCCTAAAGAGAGGCAGGAAAACAATTGGGTGGGAAATGGAAAGGTTTTAAAAACAGGGAGGTGTCAGATGCATGCCATGCAGTTGTGATGTGTATTTTTGTTGTTGCTTTTAGAGAGAGGTTCCTCACTCCAGTGCCTCTCTTTAATCTTTCTGCTCCTTCGGCTGCACCTTCGTTACTGCTGCTCCTCGATTTCTCGTTTGACTTCTGCTACATAATGGTGATCTTTCCCATGAGCCACCTCCATGATGGCCAATGCCTGGAAACAGAAATGTTTTTTTTTTTTTTTTTTTTTTAAAACAACAGACACATCCATTCCTGACGGCTGATCAATCTGAATGTATGATAGTATTGCAGCTTAGGAATCACTGCTTTTTACAGCTAACTCATCCTTGGATGTTCTATCCTTATTCTTGCCCTTTTCTGAGCACACATTCTTTTCTACCTCACAGACCTTCAATTTGCCACCAATCAATATACCAATGGACCACATGTCTGTAAATTATACCTTCTTCAGAGCTTTCACTCCTTGTGTTTTCTTCTCCAGCCCCAAATACAAACGTCCCAGTTTCAGATACATAGACGCCACGTTCAGAGAGTAGGCTGGATAGTGCACACTGCAGAGAGAATATAATTTATACATCAATCTAAGCAGTGAATGCGAGAGGAAACAAGATATAATCTATAATTAATGTTACATTTGGTTTTGCTGTAGTGCTACAAAAGTTCAAACCATATGAACTGGGAGAGGACAATACTAAAACATGTACTGTAGAAGATGTGGCTGAGAGTTATATACCACAGAGGGAAAATATGTTTAGAATTATCACGTGCGTACAATCTAACCTGTGCTGTAGTATAGTGTATATATTGTTGGTAGGGTAAAGTATACTTCATAGGAGATATAAGCCATGCTGTATTTGTAAAGAAAACATTAATAACATTATTCTGAGCTGTAAAGTATGGTTAAAACTAATTATTAAAAGACTACAATAAGAATTAAATCACCATTCCTATGAGAACTCTTACTTGACAAACTTACAGAGGTCTGGAGAACTGAACCTATGTCCTTAAATTTCTCTAGACTTCCAAACACTGTATGAGACAGAGATCTTAACAAGTGACATTAAATTCTAACTGATGGACTGCCTGCCCAATCAGCCACAGAATTTGTCTACAGGGCAAAACTGTTGTTGTACAATTGATTGATCCATTGTCTGCCTTACAGATCAATTTACCTATATGGCTGAACGATCTTCTCTCCATAGCTCATAGCGCCGTCCCAGTCCTGCATGTAGAGACAGACGCCCATGGCCTGATACATCATATGCAGCATGTAGACGTTGGTGTCTGCAAATATACCCCCCATTTTCTCCTGGCTGAGCTCACACATCTCCAGCAGCTCACTGGGGGGTGCCAGAGTGTCAAGGAATAATGACAGAGAATGAAGCGAAAGAAGAAGAGGCAGGGAAGTGAAAGTTTGTTGTAATAAAAAGAGTAGACAAATTGAAAGACAGAGGGGGAAAAAAAACAGGAAAAAGAGAGTGAAAGAAAAAGAGTGCAAGAATGGGAAATACATTTATAATCACAGGAAGAGGATATTCTTGTAGTGTTTGGCTCTCCTAAACTCCTCGATGACATTCTTAGCGTAATGGACCATGGATTGTATTTCCTCCTGCTTTGGTGGAGAACTCAGCTTCCTGATCTCCATTTTTGCTTTGTCCTAGAGGGAGATGAAAAGACATGACATAAGAAACAGTTGTTCCTTAACATATTTTACAAGAGATACTATAAAGCTGATCATGTAAAAGTACTATGACACCACAGAGACTAAAACTACTATAGGGCATAACTAGCTGTGTCCTAATTTCACACTAATCCTCAACAGCTTTCAAGTATGTTGTGGGTTCACACTAGTGACAACGCCTGCAGTGAACCTGCTGCACTTTCCAACAGACAGGACACTGATGCTGTTGAGATACTTTCTAGTATATTTCTCAAATCAACAAATGAAAAGTTTTCACCACCCCTACATTCTATATATCAAAATTAAAAAAAACTGTATACAAATGTACGAGTTTCAGAAAGATAAGTCAGCAGTACCTTAGACTTGGTGGTGCACTCAGTGCATTGGCATGTGAAGAAGTAGGAATCTAACAACCTCTCTTTCCTGTCCTCTGTTGGATAGAGCAGGTCTATGTAACTGTTAAAGATCTACACAGAGAGAGAGAGAGAGAGAGAGAGAGAGAGAGAGAGAGAGAGAGAGAGAGAGAGAGAGAGAGAGAGAGAGAGAGAGAGAGAGAGAGAGAGAGAGAGAGAGAGAGAGAGAGAGAGAGAGAGAGAGAGAGAGAGAGAGAGAGAGAGAGAGAGAGAGAGAGAGAGAGAGAGAGAGAGAGAGAGAGAGAGAGAGAGAGAGAAATAGTTCAAGGGATAAAGAGATAAAAATACGTGGCCATTTTGCATCAATCAAAAATAAACACTAATAAACATCTAAACATCTGTATTTCTGCCCCTCTTGACAAATTTCAATCTGCTTAGGAGCAAGACCTAAACCTTTCACAGCTGAATAACTAAAGGGATTTGATCTTCAAGCTCGTTACACTGACATACCCGGTGTAAACTCTACACATTGTCCATTTGTTCAAAATTCAATATAAATATTCTTTGAGAAACATTTCTATTTCTGTAATTGTATTTTGTCTCAAAATTGCTTTTAGGAATTGTTGCTAAATGAGTCCTATCTTTTCTTACCTCATCTCCGGGGTTTATCTCTTTAACAGCTCTGACCTCAGCCATTGTGCCTTTATAGGTCACGATGACATTAGGACTACAGCTGTGATTCATCAGTGCTACACTGAAAGGACAAAGGGAAGAATGAGAAGCACAAAAAGGTTAAATAAATTAGTGTGAAATCAGAGAATGGAGATAAAAGCATTACCTTTAGCAGCTTTAAGATGTTTGAACTACATGGTGGTTCATGTATATGCTACACTGAATATAAAAAGACATAAAAAAGACTAAAATAATAACCAGAAGCATCTGGGATATAAATACATAATATAATGATATAATATAATAAAAACACTAATTGTGTGAAATCACATTATTGTTCTCAAAACAGTGAGAAACAGAAAAACAAAGTGGCAATGATGAAGAGGCTGAGTATCGATGTAAGGAGACAAACAGAGGAGAGAAATTATCATTTTAATCAAATGTATTAACATGCTGTATATACTGTCTCTCCAGTTTTATTGGCACAGTAACTAAACTGATGACTGGATGAACTCGTGAATGATGGTCATGATATGGACTACTTACTCAGGAAAAACAGCTGATCCCAGATGGGAGAGTTCCTCATCCTCTATGGTAAAGCCATTACAGTTTACCTGGAGACACAAAGAAAAACAAGAGAGAGAAGGAGGGACAGAGCAAGAGAGAAGGGAAAACACAAACAAACAGGTGAAGACAGGGACAGAGAACAACAGGGTGAATAGTATAATACAAAAGGCATCACCCCCCTGCTCTACTGTGCTGTAACACCCCCCTCCACAGAGAGGCAGGAAATCCAGTTGTGCAGATTAAATGTAGCCTGAGATAAGAAGCCAAAGAGGCCATTTCCACTGGTGTAGTGTGGAGAGAAAGGGGGGGCAGGTCAAATTAAAGAGCTAAACGCTGTCGAGTTTAAAAGGCAGGAACAGTGGGTGTGTGTGATACAGATCCTGGTTCAACTCAACATGTGCTCCAGTGTGTGTATCTACGAACAAGTGTGGGATGAGCATGGTAAGAGGAGAGAAAGATGAAAAGATGTGTGAACGAAAACATATTACAAGTCGGACCAAGGCAAACCAGCATGTTCTTCCATAGAGCAAGAAAGGTCAACACCTGTCTGTGTGTCAGCCAAAACCTCTGACGCTCTCCTAACCAATCACATGCCAGTAACAAAACACACCCAACCTAGGATCCTGGATACTTCTGGGAACAGAAAGTTTTTATTCGGTGGATTTATTACAGCATGTCAGCAGTTAAAAAAGGTACTGCTCCAAATTTAGGAATTCATCTATTCCTTTTTTCTCAAAAATGTAAGAATTTTAATAATTAGAAATTCTGTTTCACATTGAAGAGATGGCTTGAATTAGTTTGAATAAAAACCTCAGACTAATTACTAGTGACACAATCAATTTTCAGAATGTTGTGCTTCTATTAAAAAGCCTCAACATCTCTCTTTGCAGTAACAGCGGTGGGCATAGGTCACACAGGCAGCTGCTTATTCTATAGAAACCTCATACAGAGTGACTCCAAACAAGACTGAAACATCCTCATGTTGCAATACATACGACTTACTGCACTGTTTCTTCAGTGTTCCAGTAAAAATATTATATCCAATTTTACCTGTGCAAAGAGCTCTGTTAGAGCCTGTTCATTGGGGAGGTCACTGATGTGTCTGGAGTAGAAATGATGCAGCGCTGCTAAATCTGCCTGGTTCATCTCCTCTTTTTCACTGTCCATCTTATCTAAATCTGGAAGAGGCAATGAAACACAGGCAGAAGAGGGGATGAGAAAAAGACAGGGAGAGAAAAGTCAATAACATAAGCCACCACAAATAGACCACCTTGTATCCTGAAGGTTGTGTGTTTTTTAGCTCTTTCAAAAAGGAACACCCTAAAAATTACTGCCAAGTAAAGAAAAAAAACAAAACATGTCACAAGGGTATCTATCAGCAGTAATGAAATTTGACTCTGGCTTTCTCTGATAATAAGAAATACAAGGTTTAAAGGATGAGGCAACTGATAAAAATAAGGAATAAAACAAAGTTGGCTATTCATCCAGAATTGTATATTTGTTGTTGTTGTTTGTTACCACCTCCATAACCATCTACCATATTCCAGTGCACAGAAGAACCACTCGGTGTTAGTAAGAGTAGAATATATCAATGCTATAGGCCATGTGTCACTGTCAGTCACACAAACTCACACACACCGACACAGACTGGCGGCAGCAGGCAGCAGCTGGCCACTGATTTGCTTTGTGTGCATGAGAGACAGGTGTGAAGGTTAATTCTGTGACAATCCTCTGATGACACATCTGAGCCTTCAACAACAGCTCACACTAACTGATAACACTAACTGGACCAGGGAAAACACTTAGTGGATGCTGAGATGGGACACCGTCTTGTTTTTTGTGTGTTTTGGCAAACACACAGGTTTATCAACGTACAATGTGCCTTGCTCAAGAGCACAGTGACAGTAGTTGTTAAAAGGAGGGGAGAGAACATGAAATTACAGTATGCAGAAGCTTGGGATTTAAGTCCCAGTGCTGCTGCAGCCTTAGTGAATGAAAGAGACAAAACCAGGACTGGAGGCTACAGCAGAGGATATTAATAGACATGCTGCTACAACTGCAGAGACTCAGGAAGATCACACACACACTGCACCATGTAACTAAAAGTGCACACATGTGTAACTAAACACACGCTCATATATTCATATATACACACACACACACACACACACACACACACTTACGGGCTTCAAACTCTCTGAGCAGTAGCAGCCTTTCTGAAGGGGTGCGCTCTGTTGTGACTCTCTGAAACATGGAAGACACATGATCATTTTAGTCAAAAAATAAAGTTGGCAAAGCGAAGCAAAACTGAATGTCGCTCCTCCAAATTGACATGACACCCATGATACTACTCATGCAAAAGTATACAAATGGAACTGAGATGATTTCAGTCATTGCTATGGTCTAGCTCATAAATGTAACTTATCATCAAGCCTTAGCCACTTATTCTATTTGGATCTTTATCTTCTTAAAGGCTCTAAACTCTGTTGAGTTTGTAGCAACATGCTCCCATTCCACCTTCAGTTATTACGCTTTTCATATACAAACTGGTCAATTTCAGTTTTCCTAGCACTTGCCATTAGCAGTAAAATTACAGGTGTAACAAAGAAATATTACAAACAGCCAGTGAGACAACTACAGCAGCTATCACAAAGCAGGAACAATATCTGGGTCCTAAAACAAGCACATCTACAGTAAATGAAATGAATGAAAGCCATTATTTATGTTATCAGTTGAATCTATGTATGCCCAGTGAAAACATCCACTTATCCCCCTTTTTTTGCTTCCCGCTTGCCGTTTGTGAAAACTTTTCCTGCATAGATATACATGTTGTTCACAATAAAAACAGACATCTTTGAATGTTAAAACATTTCTTCTCCTTCTTTTTATAACATTACCTGTTTCATGATAATTCTGGCCACCAGTCTGACAGTCTCTGATGGACACCAGTTCTCCCCATAGGCACACATGGCTACACACTCCAGCTTATGCATGGGCCAATCACCTCTCTGCATAAATACGCAAACACACAGAAGAAGAAAGAAATAAGAAATGATTTAACAATCCACGTTAAATTATCTGTTTGATGGGATACCTGAAAGGATTGACAGCAAGACGGTGAAATGATGATTGAAAGAATGATTTTATCACTACAAAGTTAATCACCATTAAATGATCATCCATGGCAAATGCACCCCACACACACACACACACACACACACACACAAAACAACTCAATTTTGCTGCAGTGCATCGATAGTGTTCTGTGCCTTGAAACTAAAAGTAGACAGAGGCAGAAGGGAGGCAGACTGAATCGTCATAGCAACAACAGTGTGAACAGTGCGGGTGCTCTCTCGCTGCCTGGAGCTCTGCTGAAGTGGTTCTCAGTGTGTGGACCAAGGTGCCAAGGTGGGTCACAAGAACACTAAAAAAAGTTCCTTTAATTTACTCTGTGCTGGTTCTGATGAAGCAAAAGGCTTGTGTGGATGCACACGGAGGGCTCAGACTGACTGAACACCAATCACAGGGCTTGATATGTGTCTATTCTCATTCTCTTTGTACTTCTATTTGAAAAGAGCAGTAATAAGTCCAAAACAAATGAAGACTACAGCAGATATCTGTAGGACACACACACATATTTTGTTATATACATTTTAAAAATATGTTACTGTTTGCACTAAAATTCATTCATGGTCAGTTCCTTTAGTTAATAGTGAAAACTGGAAAACAAGCTCACACACAAGACAAAGACATGGAAAGCGCTCTTACCTGACAGTCCACATTGCAGTAGTAGGCCTGCTTACATTTGCCACACTTGAAAAGGTCTTCTCTCCTGTAATGACACGAAGACACAACACATTAGTTCGCTACATCTGTGATAAAGGAGACCAGTGCTGACACTTTATAAGTAATAACACATGGTGCTCCTTCAGCTGATGAGACAACTTTACCTGAGCTTTTCTTTTAACATGTAATATTTATGTTCTCCCATACTTCTTACATGTAAGATATTTACATACTAATTGTTAATTTGATGGTGAATGAGCTGGTCTTGCAGGTTTGTTTCAGTCCTGTGACAAAAAGGTGGATCACTTCATTCAAAACACCGGAGCTCAGAGATCAACAGAATTTAGTTAGTTACCAAATCTTTAATTTTATTCATAAGTGCTCCATTAGAGTAAGAAGTTAGAATTAAATTCTTATCAATTCTACCAACATATCCAGTTTATTTTCATACAACAACAAAAAAGAACATGTGTAAAATATATTACTGTGTTTTAAATATCTGATTAATTACAGCAAGACACATATACATAAAGTTGAACTGGGTGTTTCTGACTGTATAGGAGCAAATGTGTACACACACACACACACACACACACACACACACAACACACACACACACACACACACACACACACACACACACACACACACACACACCTGGCCTTCTCATCTCTTGGCTCCTCCTCTCCTGGGACACATGGTCACCTATATTTAGCACCCTAACCTTTTACTGCTCTACAAACCTTAATGGCAGCTTGGGGAGGAGGTGTGTGTGTGTGTGTGTGTGTGTGTGTGTGGGTGTGTGGGGGTGGGGGTGACATGGGTGAGAATGTGAGAGAGGGACTAGAGTTAATGTAACTCTAAAGGCTGTCACAAAGGGTGTCATAGTGCATCAGATCTCAGTAAGACAAGCAAGGGAACTGTAGAGCTGAACCTTAAATAGACCAGTGCACTGCAGTTTAACCTTCCTTTATGTTTTTGACACAGTATGCCTACACGCACAACCTCATGTAGGCTAACCTTTCTAACCCCTCCACTTCCAACATCCTTACTGATGCAATGGAAAGTATGTTATAATTCTCATCTATTGGTAAATAAGTGAAACATTTAAACCTGATTTAACCAGAATAATTAAGGTAGAACCCAAAATCATAATCATCAACTGATGATCACATGTAATGTCATATTATGACATTAAGAAAAGGCTGAAAATGAGTGACGTGCTCGTTTCTCTGTGTATACTACCTGTCAGTGTGTCTGGCCTGTTTAGGTCTATGCACTAGCATATTAATATGCTCATAGAAAAGCAAGCTTTTTAGCTTTTGACTTTAAAAACATCAGTAAGGATGCTGTGCTTGTATTTTAGACTCTCTTGACTCTGCAGTGCTACAAACAAATGGTGCAGTGTGAGGTCAGGTGAGCTGCCTCACTGCACTGACCCATATTAGTCAGCGCCAGCTAGGTAGATACCCAGAGGTTTAATAGCTAACCTAGCTAGGTGATGAGGTTAGCCAGCGCTGAACTGGACACGTTACTGGCCGCTTTGCTCTGTTTTAAACAACGTGGACATGCTACCAGCTCGTAGCTAAGTGTCCCACAGATGTTGCTCTTCAGCTGTTTCAGAGAGGTAAGATGTTACCTGGTGAAGCAGTGCTCACAGTGCGCTCCCCTCTCATTCACTGTCAACACGAAGGAGTAAGCAGGGCAGGCGAACACCAGCTCCCCCACCGCGAAGTGCCTCACTGCCCGCAGGCCTCTGCCTTTGTCCGGGCTCTCAAACCTCTCCGTCCCCTCTATACCTTCGTTCTTCATGGCTTGTTCTGTCTGCGGTTCTTCGCTCAGAGACTAGCACCGAGCACCACCTGTGTCTGTCGAGTGCTTTAATCACCCTCAGGCTGAGCCCCTTCTTCCTCTCCGGTGCTCTGTGTGTCCGGTGTGGCTCTAACCGCCCCCTGCTGGAGAGGAGACACGGCGGACATGCACCCACACAGTAACTAATGCCCTGACATAAACTCGGTCTATATCAAATATTGGTATTGGAGGCTGCAGTTTGTGGTGTTGAATTGTATTATATTTAACAGAGAGGCTGTTATTTAGACTAGACCTACCTTCATTGACATAAATGTGGTGGACAAAATAATATAAACACCTGTCAGTATAAAGCAAAGCAATCAGCACCTCTCCTCAAGTTTCAACAAAAACTGAAGATGACGGTAGGATTTCTTGCAGGACTTTTGTGTTAGACTGCATTAGTTTTAGCTACATGTACCTAATAAACTGCCACTGGAGTGTATCTGTTTTGTTTATACTTGTTTGTCATAGTTAGCCTTTTTATGTGTGCTACCTTTGTTTTTCTTTGTTGTCCTTGTTTTACTCGTATGTCTCTATATCTTTCTGTGTAATTGTTCCTTGCACTGTGTGCAAACAGGCCGCACTCAGAGCTACTGAAAATTGAGAGTCAATACACTTGCATGTCTAAACATACTTGGAGAATAAAGTTGATTCTAATTCCTTAGTAAGAACAGAGGCCATTAATGTTTAAATTGGTTTAAAGAAAAAAAACTTCATTATAATGCAGATGTATGTGTCAAGGTGCTCCAAGGTCCAACCAGAGCATTTGCTTGATAAATTTTAAAGCATCAGGTTACCAGAATTATTTGGCAGATAGACAGATATGCAGACCCCAGCAAGATAACATACAGTGATGCCCTATATATTACACCATATGGTCAAAATATTATGCCATATTTTGTGTAGAGTTAGTCTATGGCTGTTTTAAATTCCAGTTACTCTTAATGCTCCACCACACATGGATATATCAGAAAACCTTAAGGCAACAGCCAGGTCCCAAAATCTTATAGAAAACCTTCCCAGAGGAATGGAGGCAGCGTGGAGCACACTGATGCCCATGGTATTGGAATGAGATGTTCAACAATCACATATAGTGGTGTTCACAAACCTTTGTTTTTAATGTTGAGAAATCGCATAAGAACCAAATAATTCAGCTCAGGACGCATCTCCTCAATTTGGGTATAAAAGTTGGAATTCCTTCAAACGATTAGAGGCTATTCAGTGTGACAGATGTTATAAACATAGTGTTTATACATTATGAATGTGTCTCTTGGAGTCCATTGCACTAACCATATTGCCTTTGTCCTACTAACCCATCTTACCCAGAAGAAATATAACCCATTTGCACTGAAATTTGATACTTGGTTTATATATAGTTCAGGACAAAAAGTTTCCCCATGGGACAACACAAATCAGTGGGTTGTTGATGATCTGGCTGGCATTGCATTTGCACATTTTAAAATCCAAACCAAAATAACATTTGAATACTCCTTCATTAAATAATAATCATTCAGAATACATGTAAAATTCATGTTTAGTTTTCACCACGTCCTTCCTTGGATCAGAACACCAGAGAAATTTCAGAAATGATTTCATCAACTAAAAAACCACTGACTGACTCAGTGACATTGAAAAAATCCAAGAAGCAAAGCAGCAGTAGGATATGGAGGTTTTAGCTCAGCAGTCCTGATTGACGGCTGCATGACTGAAATCTGCAATAGAGCAACAACACACTTTATATCTGGGTATGTTTGTGGTGGGTTTTTATCATGAGCTTGCACCATCAATCACAGAAGCAGATCAAAAGACTCCACATTGTTTCATTTATATATATAAATGCATTTATTTAAGTTAATCATTTCTCCTCATTCAAAGTTGAATTTCTGCAGAATCTATAAAACAGGGAACAGTTAGAAGCGCTGTACAGTCCGACAACAAAACTAGGAACTGCGGCTGAGTACACTGTGTATATATGTACATACTGTACACACACTGATGTAGGTATATACAAAAATATACACTTTTACATGTGTGACCCCCTCATGCCATATCACCCACCTCATAATTATAACACTGCTGTCATTCAATGAAGCCACATTCCTAGTAGAAAACACATTTATCAGTCCATCAGTTCGCGTCCCTCCCTCCTGATTACCATTGCATGTTTTAGTTATCGGTCATTACTGATTGATGAGACTTTTACAGTATATTGTCTTATGTGCATGTTAAGCCCCTCTTACACCCTAACTGAGATACACTCTTACAGTGACTCATGGACAAGCTTAAGCAGTCCTGAGCTGGATGTCTCAGCAGGGCTTTTCACCTATCAGAGAGGGCTTCTCTTCTGTTAATCCTAAAAGGGGATTTGGGGTGGGCTGAGAGGGGAAGACGTCCTTCTTTAGGACAAAATGTGACAAAACTCTTCTCCCTGTTTTACCGCATAACTGAGAGAAGACCAAAAACATTACACCTTCTCCCGTTAAACTCCAATAAACTGTTGATTGTTTCCCTCCAAAACAGAGAGAGTAAGAATAAACTCCTACTGGCTCAGTGGGGAAGATGCTCTTCTTCACCGACTGGTGTTCAGTTATACTTTTAATGCAAATAAAGATGTCTATCTGTAAGATTGACAATATCCTTCCTATCTTTGGATGAAGCTTTTAGCTATTTCCAAAGTGTAGCACACACACGCACATTCACATGCACACACACACACGGCTGAATGCCTCAACAAACGTCTTACAGACATTTAAGTTTAGATCCATTGCACAGCTGGTGTTTGTAAAAAACTTAAAGACATGAAACCAGGAGGCAGCCAAATTTATACCCCCGGTCTGTTATAAAAACTGACACCAGATCAGCAGCTAAGAGCCATCTTCCCCCTGGCTGTTCCTGCCCGCTGGACTGAGACTCGAAAGAAAGAACAATGACATACACAACATACTGTAGGCAAACGTGCACCCAACACATAAGGAGTTCACCGCAACTTATTCTGTATTTCCAAAGGCTTTTACTCATTTTCATTCTTTCTTGAAGGAACTTTGGCACATTGTGCGAAAGATGTAAACATTTTATCATCCAATCAAAATGAGGTGCTGGACTTTTACAGCCGTTTCCTCTGTGTATAACATAAAAAATAATATAAACAAGAATAAGACTAGTTTAAAAAGAAAAGGCTTTAAACAACACATCTTTCCCGTCGTAAGCGGACAGTAATGCCATGGTCACTCAGGTGTGTGCAGTGTGGTTCACACGCCTGTTCTGAGGTGTAATGAAGCTCGCTTCCACTGAATAGTTGGGTGAGCGGGGCTGAATTAACAGTTTATACAGAAAAAAGAAAAGGAACCAAAGACAAAGAAAATGTGAAAAAAAAAGAAAAAAGTCTGGAACTCTCTGGTTGTGCATTTTGCATGAGAAGTTTACTACATTCAGTCCCTTTTTTTTTCCAATAGAGGGCGCTATAGGCCATTAAAATATCAGCATGTCACCCTCATGGACAAACACAGTGGACTTGAAAATGAAAACCTCCTTGTTTGGGGTCTGTAACTATCTCACAGTGAACAGCATCAACGTTTGATGACACACATTAAAACTTGAGAATTGTTGCCACATAGATGGATCTCAGATTGATAGCAAATTAATTATATATCTAGCCCGTTTACAGTTCTAGACATGACCCTTGCACATATACATGAAAAGTAAAGGAATAACTAACCCAGACTCAGACCTGCCCTATAAATGATCTCATCAGGGTCAACCAGCTGTTAGGGTTGCAAATTCAGAATTAGCAGAGAACTGATCATCTATAACACTATAACATAAAGATGGCACGATTCCTGCAACACAGGTAAAATAAAGAATAAACACCATGTTGTTTTAATTTTTAAAATTAACTCCAGCCATTTTGAAGGACTGTGTTTATGTGTGTGTGTGTGTGTGTGTGTGTGTGTGTGTGTGTGTGTGTGTGTGTGTGTGTGTGTGTGTGTGTGTGTGTGTGTGTGTGTGTTTGTGTGTACGCTGCACCATGTAGTAGACTGGGGGGAAATGGGATTTCTATTGTAACATGTCTTTAGTGTCATGTACCCCACCAAAGCCTCTGATTTGACTGCAGACACAGGTTTAGATGCACATTTGAGGAATATGAATAAAAACTCCTCTTGTGAATTGCAATAATCTTAAATTAAGACACAACTGAAAATGTTTCATATTATTTTACATTTTCCAAACAGAATGGCAAAAAAAAAAAAAAAAAAAAAAAAACTTTAACAGTAAATCCACCTCTTGATTAGCTTTGAATCTAACTGAAACCCTAAACCAGATTTGGGCCCTTGAGTCTGGTCACCATGGAAACACAAAACCTTCCTCACACCCCCCCTTCAGGGTGAGTCTCACTCCGGCCTCATACCCACAGGTCCTATGCCTCAAAGCACAATGAAGAAACCTATCAAGTCAAAGGATAGACTTTTCAACCAGCTGCAGTTTCCGCTGACCCCTCTCACTCCACTCACTCTGCTTACACATGGATGAACTTGTAGGACAAGGCAAAGCATCAGGTACAAGGAAACAGAATGGCAGAAAACAAGAAAGGGATACAAGAGTATCAGACAACACAGCAAACACAACCAGCTGTCTTTGTCAGTTTTGGATAAAAAAAAAAAAAAATCTATGGAGCATTCACAAGTAAGTGTGATTGTGTGTGAGAGAGAGAGGGAGAGAAATAATGAGAAACAGAGAGGATATTTCTCATTAAAAACACTTGAGGCTGCAACTTCTTTCTAGAATAAACTAGGAAATGTGATTTCTATTGGTCATTTCTTCTGTACATTATATATGTTAGAGATGTTTTGTGTTTATGTATTTGCCTTAAAGCTGCCAAGTGACGAGTCGCTCCAAATTTAATCAAAACCAATTCCCACTAAAATCCACCCTGATTACTCATCAGTGACTAACAGTACAGAGGATCACAGCAGTGAAGATGAAGTGATGATGAAGCACAGGGGAGACTAGTGTTGCAACAGAGATACAACAGATACATGTACTGTAAAGGACATCAGTAACACAGCCAGGTGACAAGAAACTAACAAGTGGCACAATTCTTTTTGGTGGCACCAAAATATTGTTGCACTGAATAAAACAGCTCACCAAAATAAAAGAGAAAAGAGTTCTTATTTGTATCAGCACAGCACAGGCTAAGCAGTCCTGTTTGTGCAATCATAACAACCTGCCCACCTCCAGCAGAAACAGAGTGAGGACAAACGGCAAAACCTTGTTTACTGCACTTTCAAACTTCTGAACAGATGGCTCATCTAAGAGCCACAATGAGCAAAACAAATATGTTCATGCAAAACACTCCTGTCTCAGTGTAATTGTAGGAACTTGTTGGTGATGCGTGCAGCTTGCAGGAGCTAAGAACACATGTGCACGGACATTTCATACAGTTTGTCTACAGTCAGGACTTTGGAAACACTGACATCTGTTCTCAGGCTGGAATAAGCAAGGTTTTACTTTGTCAACAAAACCGAGGGATCTGTGAGGTCTCTATAAATAAAAAAAACAAAAACAACTTGACTTTGTCACAGACCTTCATTATTAGTCATTTGAGGAATTTGCCACACATGGACACCAATAAATTTCATATGCCAGTGCATGCTGGGTAGTGTTGAAAGTGGATAAACTGTCATCTTAATCATGTCTGTTAAAGTGTAAAATATTGGGCATCTCATCACGGTGATATTAAAAAGTCACTGTTATCCATTTGCAGCAAACACCTGTTTCTCTAGAGAAGAAGCTGCAACATCAAATCCAGTTTGGTCATGTTTCTTAGACAGTAACCCGCCTACAATGGCAATATAGACAAAGGCAAAGACCATTATCTGTGCAGGAAAAGGAAGATGTATAAACGGAACTGCTCCAAAGGAGCTGATAGAGAACAGCGAGAGTATGTAAAGAAAAATGATTTCAATCGCTCCCCTGGTATTCCCGAAACACAAAACATCAATTTGAAATTTGGTTCAATTTTTTTGACAAAAGTAAACAAAAAAAAGACTGGTAAGAGATTTATTTTCTGTGTATTTTCTTTAGAGACATAACGGTGTGGAAGTGAAGATGCTGTAACAGCCAGTGCTACAGCCTGAAGACAAACAGTAAATCTTCAGATTGGGCCTCAGGACACTTCCTGCTTCAGGAACTGTTCTTCCAGGCCAAACCGGTGTTAGGCCCCGTCCAAAGTACAGAAGCTCCTCCCTGAACCCCTTCCCCCTCCGCAACACACATTCTGCAGGAAAAACCGTACAGAAAACAAGGAAGTACACACAGCATTCTTCTCTCCACCTCATCTCTCTTTATCTCTGTTGATCCTGTAAACCAATGAAAGTAAAGAAGAGGAGAAGCTCATGAAATTGAGTCCATTTCCTCTCTTCACATTACTCTACACCTGAACCTTTATGGAAACCGCAACCCGAAGCCTCCGTCTGCTGTTACAGGCTCTAGCTCGGTGTGGAAAACCAATGAGAGAGCACTGGAGTGGAGCAACAACACCAACATCCAACATCTGATTCTTTCAAAAACAAACAAAAAAGCTCCTGTGAACCCCCATACAGAATTAAGACCAAGAAATAAAAAATATTAATAAGAAAATAAAATAATTACAAAATAAAAACATCAGAGAGTTCTATTTCACCAGCATTGAAGAAAGTAAAAGAACAAAAAGAATTCATTCGTCATTTGCCTCTGGAACCATCAATGAAAAAACACTGAGGTATGTAGTTTGGATGGAAAGCCTCTTCATCGCTTTTATCCTCATCACGATCATCACTGTCGCCACCCATCCATCAAATACAGTCAAGTTTCTGCTTACTCCAGTATGGTCTGCAAGCCCCTCCCCCCAGGGGGCGTGGCTCGTTGTGTTTTTTTGTTGTTTTTTTTTGTTGTTGTTGTTTTTCTTTTAGGTGGGGTGAGGTGGGGGAGAGGGGTGTAGACATGACTGGCTGCACCTCTGAGGAGGAGGAGGAGGAGCTAAAAGCATCCATTTATCCATTGAGTTTGTCTTTCTCCTGGAGTCCATCTTCTTACCAGCGTTTCAGAGTCCGTTGGTGTCTCTATCCAAGATCCAACTCTGTAGCGCCCCCTATGATTGTAAATTGAGGGTGAACTTCCACTGCTGGTTGAGGCTGGGGCTGCAGACCTCCACAGTGAGTCCGCCCATCCTGGCACTGCGGCTGTCCAGACAGAGGTTACTGCCCACGTGACGAAGCTTCGAGTTGGACTCAATCTGCTCCCATTTCTGTCGAGAAGAAATCGACAATATGAGACACACATACAAAACACGTACTGTGCAGAAATGTTACAAATGTCCCTCGAGACGAGAGTGAAGCTGCTGACCAAACGCAGTGTCTTTACCTGTCTGCTGTCATTCTCTCGACAGCCTTGTAATTTAATGAGGGAGCCGGCTGTTCTGTCCACCACAGTCAGACACAAGTCCATGTGTTTAACCGATTTATCCTTGGTCAGGGCCCACTCCTTTACAAAAATACATAGATGTAAAAATATTAGTATAAATGCTCTGAGCTTTTTCCAATAAACCTGATGTTCTATTATATAACATAATATGGCTGCACAATACATGTTACGGTGCTGCACAAAAAATCTATTAGTGGTTATTTGAACAAAAAGTCCCATTTACTTACAACAAGTGGCACACACTGAGTTTGACATATTACACTGAACAAATGTCTGGCATTACTGCAAATTGGTTGATCAAGTGACGATGAAAGTAAGACCAGTTTTACCCTGTTTACATGAACACATAAAAAGGAAAATTTTCGATCTATAATGGTATGTGCTGCTCTGATTTAACAAACAATCGCAGCAATAGATAATAATGTATCTGTGTTATATTATACTCTTCCTCTAAAGCTGACACCCAAAGGAGGAACTGCTAGTATCCATAGAGACATTAATTTCCCCTCAAAACACGTTGTCTAAAGAACCACATTGTCATTCACGTCTAATTGAACAGGCCGTCTTTGCTGGTCGGAGCTGCGGTTAATTTCAAGCTAGATTTGATACAGCACAAGTTTGAAAAGTTTTGAAAACTACTTATGTGGCAAGAACAGCAAAATGATGAGAGTAAACCAGATATGTAAAGTCGACGTCTGGAGCAGCAGTTTCCCCCCTCTACACCTGTCGTTCTATTTCAGGAAAAAACTATTTGAGAAACTGCCGACATAAACACACTGGTGTAAGCTCATGCGCACACTCACACTCACACACACACTCTCACTCACACACAAATAGTGTGAAAAAAAAGTGCTCCAAGAAATTACCACGTCCTCTAAGAGCAATGTACAATACTTCAGTGAACAGAAACTCTGTAAGTTCAGCGCATATGTCACAAGTCAAGCCGAAAAAAAATAAATTAGTCAACCCTGAATGCTAAAATAGCTGAATCCTTTAACATATCCTCTGTATTCTCACCACAAGTGCCACCAGCTGCCACCCAGGTGTTTCTAGAGCAAAGATTTGACAAGCTGACCTGTGTGTGTCCTCGTGGTAACGCTACCTGGTTTCCCCCAGCGTTGTGGCATTCATAGACGCCCACCACCCCATCAGCAAAATGACCCAGGGTGTCCAGACAGTTTCCTCCCTGCTGCAAGGCTCCAAACGCTATGTCCTGGTGATCTGGGACCCTAAACAAACACAAACACAGTGTTGTTAGATTGCATATTAACTGTATCGTGCTTGTATCAAGATATTAAGGCTTTATAATTTGACTGTTAATAGCAGAAAGTGATGTAAGTATGGTGACAGAAAAGGAAAGTGCCAATGGGACAGTATAGTATTTAAGTTATTACATCTGAAACAATAACAATTTAGAACTTTTCACATTTATGCATTATTTATCTCATTCATATAAGACAAACTGCAAACCTGCCAAAATGTAATAATGTGTTTGAATCATAATTGCAGATAATGGTTAGTCATTAGTGTCATTGCAGCCATTTGCACTCCATCACATTATATAAAATGCTCTCATTGTCTTACCTCAGTTCAGGGTAGACATTCTCCAGGTACCATTTAAATGGCTTACAGCCTAATCTCTTCTTCATCTCCAAACGGCTCTGGATACTGGGTGAAAGGAAGAGACAGTGAGAGAATTAAAGCATTGATCACTTGTGGTGTCCAATACATCTCTAAAGTTTGACTGAATTAAAGCCCTGCTCAGTCATTCTGTAAGGGCAGGGGGTGGAGGCCCAGGGCACATCTGAGGCGGCATCCTTTGGGGAAAATAACTGATTAGGCTGACACTGGAGGAAGATGCCCAGAGTGTTCCCACAAGGTCACACAAGAAGCCTTTTTATCTTTGTCTCTCTACACCGCATGAATGTGAGAGTACATAAGACTCTTCTGGAGGCGGGACGAGGAACAAAGACGCAGTAAGCTAGGTTGCAGATAAGGTGGAAAAGAAGGGAACAGACAACACAACAACAGGAAGTCACACAGAACAATAATAATGGTAACATGCTCATGTTTAACAAGTATAATGTTTGCCATGTTCAACATCTTTCAGTTCAGTGTGTTAGCATGCTAATAGATATTACATAGTACTAAAGGTACAGCTAAGGCTGAGTGATGGGAATGTCATTAGTTTTGCAGGTGTTTGGCAATGAACCAAAGTACTGGACACATTTAAATATTGACCACACGATGGTGGTAAATGAATTGCCAGGGAATCACTGAAGTTATTACCCTTCATCCTGAGGGGGATATGAATGTGTGACACAAATTTCATATCAATCCATCCAGCAGTTGTCAGGACAAAACCTCAAATGTCAGCATTGTGGTTTTGTGCCAATATTTTACCATCTTTTAGATGGTAAAATATTTCAGTAGATTAGTGAAAAATTTGACCTGCTGGTGGCGCTAGACAAAGAATCAAAGGATCCCAAGAGTCAGCAGGTGTCATCCTCTGGGAACCATAAATATCTGCACAAAATTTAATGTCAATCCATCCAGTAGTTGTTGAGATATTCCAGTCTAATATCTCAAAGAGAAGTCCACCTGACATTACCATCCCTAGAGCCAAGTCGCTCGCATGGCTAAAAACTCTAAAACAATCCTGTTTTAATATCCATCTACCGTTTTCATGGAGCTCTGCCATCTGATCCTTGATCCTTTTTACTAAAGCCGTTTGTGTCCATCATGTTCTTTTTCTTTGCCCTATGCCGTTATAATTTCACACTAATCCCTTCAGCACATCAAATAATATGAGAGTCTTTTGATCAGTGCAAATCAGGCACCGACTTTTCGCCCTCTTTTAAGCCACATTAACTGCCTCATGTCAGCTCCATAAAAGGGGTTACCGACTCCTTTTACAGCTGACATAATGCTAATTGGCAAACTCATTAATATGCCCCTGAATGTGGCTGCCTTTGTTATTTTCTGATTTAGCAACATCATTCTGTTAAACTCCGGTAAGGTTTACACTTTAGGGTACTTACTTTCCGTAGGGGACATTTCTCGCTGAGGGGACAGCAGCATAGTAGAAGTTTTTATACTCATCCATCCACACTTCTGCTGCTCTCCTTGTGTTCCTGAGAGATGTGACAGAAGACAGGCAAAAAGAGACATGAGACATCAAACAGGGTAAAAGAAAGACCGAGAGCAGATGAGGAAAAATAAGGATGGAGAAGGACGGAAAAAATGTGTGTCTGTTTTGTGATAAGTGACAAACAAAGTGAGACCGAGCGTGGCAGTGACAGAGAAAGAGAAAAACAGGGACAGAGACAGATTAAGGACAGAGGTATGTGGCAGACTGTACCAGTGTTGCATGGGAGCTATGCCCAGACATGACCAGTCATCTGCAAATTGGACATGCTGCGTGCGTGTGTGTGTGTGTGTGTGTGTGTGTGTGTGTGTGTGTGTGTGCATGTGTGTGTGTGTGCATGTGTGTGTTTAGTGTCCAAGAAACGTGGCACTAGACAGACAAACACATGGACACGTACACACTGTCCTGCTCTCATGTCTTTGTTTTTCATTTATACGTTTCACTGGTTGAAGAGACAACTGTGAACATTTGCTTATTTTTCCACTTAATGCGTTCATGGATCATCAGTGTGTGTGTTGACATGATGTGCAATGACATTTTGTCAAATGTTCATTCTGTCTGACACAGAACTGTCAGACTATGTGTCAGCAGCAGTCACAGCTCGACTTGATCATATCTGCATTCTTTCTAGAAATGGGGTTTTTCAATATTTTTACACTGTCGCCCTCCCCTCAGACTAACTCAAGACAATCACTCCCCCACAGCTGTTTGAGTTTTGTGTCCGTTTGTACACAGGATTTCAACACAAACATCAGCATATAAATAGATAGAGGAAAGCGTCAGTGTCCCAGGAATATAAGAACCATGTTGACGGATGGGACATTAGTAGCCTTAGTAACTATAAATATTAATGGATTTTGTCACACCTTCTATTATTCTTTGTCTTATTTCTATTTGGGGATAATCATGCTCTAAGTTTCAGAGCTGCAATTCCCATAATACTTTGGAGGATGTAGACAGAGAGTGTAATTGTGCCAGTCTTGGCTACAACTTAAGCCCTGTTATATTTTAAGAATATGTTTGTTTAAAGTTGGCACCATTAAAGGTGTGCTGAATTAACAATTATTATTGCATTACACTAATGGATGTACAGATAACTATGACTGGATACTGAAGTAAAGTTTAAAACGAGATGATTCTCAAGTTGTGGAGTTATGAGGAACGTCTTTTATTCTGAGCAGAAAGTAATGTCAGATTTTTATCCTTGATTCTTTATTAATCTTGCATCATGAGATAGTTCCCAGTTGACCGTCGTAGAACGGCTGAAAAGGTCGTGACTGGACAGAGTGATAATAGGTCTTATGACCCACCAACTACAGCCATGCTCTGTTCTACACAGGTACAGGACATGTGCCTGTGACGCTGTAAAGGGACACTTGTTTAGGGAAAGCTGCCTTCAGCGCTTTCATCACGAGCACTGGACACGTAACTGCCTACAGTGTTGCATTTAGCCTTTTTGTTTTTCATAGAAAATTCTTACAAATAAATATAACTGATCTTCTGGCGCAGTGAATGTCTAAACAGTTATGTCCTGATGAGGCTTCTGTTAGCTTGTTTCCAGACTACCATTTACTGGTCTAAACGCCCCAAGATCATCAGATGTTCAGAATCAACTATTTTCAACATGAAGAAACCTCCATTTCATCCTGATCCACCAGTAACAAGGACAATGCTCACTGGGGAACTTTATGTGGGGTTTAGAGGGGCTTTTCTTCTCACTGATTGTGAGTTGGCCTTGTCTCCGTTTCTCTCAGAAATGCTGCTTTAGGAAGAATAATTATAATGCTGTCCAGGTAAACAAAACAGGTGCTCTCTGGTCACTCCCCAGGGTCACTGCCGGCAGCCATATGGGACAGACTCTGGTGTTTTATTCAGACTAAAGGGCAAGATGTTGAGCTGAGGCAGCCTCAAAGCACAGATGAAGCTGTTCTCCATTGTTAAGGCTGATACATGAGAACACCACTGCACCCGTCGATTAATAAATGATATCTTGAAATGTTGGAAAGGGTTATGCCGCAACATATGACACTGTGTTCACTTTTATGTAACAAAAACATACTGGCATTGTAGTCCACAGGAGGTGTCTTAGTTGGAGTGGCAGAGTCAAACCCATAGAAAACATTTTCATAATAAGCTCTGAAACTGATTGATCTACTGCTGCTGTTCATATCCACTGGAGCCTTTTCTTTCTGGTTTCATTCGCGTCAGGGTTCAGGATCAGGAGGCTCTACTTCACGGTTTATAAGTATTAACCAAGTGTTTTAACATGGGTGCATTTTGTGTGTTGCTGGATTAATTTCTACATCTTGAGAATCCCTGTGTGTCAGAAGCTTGTCCGCCATGTTGTGTAGCTGTAGGAGCTGTGAAGTCATTTTCTCCTGTCGCTGAAAGACTGCATTTACCACAGAAGATCAGTCACAGATATCACTAAAAATCTCACAGGCACCAATTTAAGAGAGTGATGAGCTAAGTCCAAAGATGCTCCACATCTTGGTCTATAACGCCCTTCATTTTGTGTTTTTTTCCTATGCTATGTTCATCACTGGGAGGACCAGGGAAACCACAGCCACTTTAAAATCCTTTTATCTGATTGTTGATCCACCCTTACTTTCTTAAATCTGGGCCATGAGGGTTTTCTGGGCTGGTTTCCAGGGGTGGTTCCTTGTGACACTGTTTCAAAGCAAGAGATCCATATCTTTCCATGTATGATGTTCCCGATTACCGATGCGCAGTGATTATGTTGTCACATTTTTCAGAGCTCTAAATGGCAGCACAAGTCAAAACAGATCTTCCATATTCACTAGAGCATTTATTCCTAATCTGAAGCCAATTTTCCCTGTGATTAATTGGCTTTTAATTGTTGTTGGTTTTCATAATCTAACACAGGTTTTCTTCTCACACCTGTAGTAAAACTAAATAATGTTGGTTAGGCCAGTACTTCAGTACATCAAATAACTTGAAATAATTGACATGACATAGAGATTAAATACACATTGAGGCTATTGTTATCTTAATATTATGATGGATCTTAAATGAGGAGAAAATCTCTCTTTTTTTTTTTAATGATCTGATCTGGTGCTTTTGATCATGTCACATGAACTTCATCAGCAGCTGGATTTTACCCAGTTGACATTGAATTGTTCAACTGAATAACAACTATCAAGGAGAGGCTATACAATGGTGGGAATCTGACGGGTGTGGATGGGAAATGTTGCACTTGAGTTAATAAGTAAATGATGGGTGGAGGCTCAGAGGTTAATGAGTGTTTTATAGTCTTGGCGTGTGTGTGTGTCTGTGTGTATGTGTGTGTCACCTCGCAAACACGGTCCCGCTGCCACCAGGGAAGGTGTATGGATGTTGCTTTCTGAAGACATGGCCAACTCTGCTGCAGGGGATAATCTCCAGACTGCCACCACACTGCCACACGCGAAATGAGATCTCTGAAACACACACACAGACACACACACACAGAAACACACACACACAGACACACAGACACACAGACACAGACAAACACACAGGTCAAAAACAGTTTTCCTTTCCCACACTTGTTCCAACACTGTTTCCATAAAAATATCACAATTAATTCACAGTTAACCGCCTTGAGAGAAGCATGGATCATTCTGTCAGCTGTTTATTCTTAACAATATCCCAACTGAATACAGACAAAGGCAGCAAGGAGACGCAGCTGTTATTATATCATTGTACTGTTTGAAAAATGAGCTCTATTGTGTACACTACGGTGATTCTCACTCAATACTGACTCTAATCATTATCACATTAACACTGTAATTTTCTAAGATCAACTGCACTCTGGAAGACGCATTACTCCATATCTGACCACCAAATTACTGAGGCGTTTTCTGTTTTTTTGTTTTTTTTTATCATAAACCCAGATGATCTCATGAGTTGATCACAGCCTGAGACACATCCCTGGAGCTACTTCAGAACCAAGTCTCATGGGAAAGAGGAGATTTCATATTTAGCTTTTGAGCCAAAAGAACAGCATTTGTGATGGAAAGAAATTGCAGTTATGTGCCTCTTGAAGACCTAAACAAACAGTTTGCCAGTTCCCAAAATATCAAACTAATCTTAAACATGTCTGGAAAAACTCCTGACACATCTGTCACCTTTAGAGTTAGATAGTCAGGGTGTGAGACAACACTTAACAGCAGCCAAGTGTGTTGATGGTAAACAGTGACAGTAGTTCATTTTCCCTGCTCTCAATCACGTTCCTATAGTTGAATTTTTTAACCAAGACTTTCTATTCCTCTGGCATCCATTCCTGAGTCATACCCTCATCCGCTCTACTGTGATTCTACTGATTTCATTCTCCACTGTGGCTCTGCTGAAGCTGCATTTGCACTGCAGTGGCACTCACCCAGGTTCTCTCCTCCCCATACATCCATCATCATGTCATACTTTCCGAGCTGCTCAAAGTATTCCTTATCCATGACGAATAGACCTCCTGCTATCATTGGAGTCCTGCGGGGGCAGAGAGAGAAAGAGGCCAGGTGGATGGAGCGAGGTAGAGAGTGAGATTAGTTATTGATGGCAACTGGCAACCAAAAATGCGTCAGTGCTGTGTGAACACTTAGAGATTGTGTGTGAATGTCTGTCTTACTTTATGGGTGCGATGGGGTTGCCTTGTCTCGCCCGTCTCTGGTCCAGAGTCATGTAATCCCATTTGAACACCAAATTCCAGTCGAAGCCTGCCGACACACACACACACACGCACACGCACACACACACACACACACACACACACACACACACACACACACACACACACACACACACACACACACACACACAGAGGACAAAAGACCAACACCATTATGACCATTAGTTTGGATTAAGTAGCAGTCATTAAATAAATTGTACAACACTTGTCAACAGATCAATCAAACCAAATTTGAAAAACAACTGACATTTCAAATTTGGAAACTTAAACCTGCATTAATTGATTTTTTTGGCCACTTGGGGGCAGAGAAAACCATCCGTCAACAATTTACCGACATATCATAATCTTTTAAGCTGATATGATGAACTTGTTAGCATATTTTTGCCTATTTACACGTCCACCAAACATCGAGCAACATTACCTTTTATTTGGAGTCGTCCTTCTGAATTTAGATCCAATATTCAATCTCTTATTAGTTGTGCTAATGGTCTCCACCAATTCCTGAGGGAAATAACTGGATCTTTAGCTGCTAAACGCTCCATTATGTTCACCAGCTAGTGGCTAACTGTGTGTGTCTGCTGTTTGCTGCTGTGCAAGTGGTGTACAGTGAGTTTTTAGAGCTTCTTTTGCTGAAACCAGCTGCAGCTAAAAACTATGGCGATAAGAGCAGAGAGACTGAACCAAATTCTTTGTGGGTTTATCTCTATGAGTGATCCCTTTCCCAATTACACACAGTCATCTGATCCATTTTAATATAGAAATATTGATTAGTGCACGTTTAAAGATTAAGTAAATAATATTGATTCAGAGGTTAAACAGACTACATGTGGTGAGCTGTGTCACCGCTGTAATAGTTTTATAATCTACTTAAGCTGTTTCATTTCCAGTGTACACTGCATTGTGGGGCAGCGGCCATCAACACCAAATTCAAAAAACAAGCAAATTTATGAAGTACACGGATAATATTTGAGTGTACTTATTTAGTGACTTTATTAGTATGAGAGCACTATATACTACAAACTTTTGACTGGTACTGTACTTAAAATCCAGTTGAAGCTTTAGTGATGTCCCCCACTTGTAAATTGCTTTGGAACTGGAAATGTAAAAATGTAAATAGTATGCAGTTTGGAAGACAGAGTTTATGTGTGTTAAGTCGTTAAACTAAATATGCTGGGTATGGACTTGGCAGACGTGCTTGTGTTGTGTGTGAGACATAACAACGGCGGCCTTAAGTGAAAACAATGAAACACTGGATGCCAAAACAGCAAGTATCAGCGCTGCTAGTAAGAAAACATAACATAAACACACTGTAACTGAGTATTGTGAAAAAGCTAAATAAAAATAAATAAAAAATCTAAAACTTATTTTCTTGTAATTCCTTAAAAATGTAACTAACAAACTGCCTTGTTGCTGAGTGTGTGTGTGTGTGTGTGTGTGTGTGTGTGTGTGTGTGTGTGTGTGTGTGTGTGTGTTCATGTACCTCTCTACTTGGGTACTTTACCTCCTTTCAGATCGGCTGAGGCTCCTACATACTGGAAGTTGTCCATGTTGATGACATCAATAATAGGAGAAACTACTCTGGTCTTATCCTGAAGAAAGGGCAGAGAATAAAATAAAATGAATGAAAACTTTTTCAGCTCTAGGCAAAGTCCAAATGGGAATCACAGGAGATCCAGCTCATACATAAATATTTACAAATAAAAAGGACCAAACTAAGCAAAGCTACCGATGACACCGAGAACTTCACTTCATGTTTTGTGGAATTTTAGAGCAGAAGTAAACATCTCCCTCAAAGCCAATGATTCATATGTTTAGTCTATGGTCTATATTTAGTTTATCACTGTGTTTATGAAGTAGAACAGAAAGTAAAGCAGCCCTGTCTTTTCACATCAAATCAGCTGAAAGCCGCAGAGCTCCATCATACAGTAGTTTAGAGAAAGGGCCGCTCCAGTGGTCTGAATGACAACAACAGGAACAGGCTTCCAGGTACTGAGAGTTTATTTATCTTGGGCTGAGACATTTTGATATGACAGACGACACTTCACCCACACAGACTGCATTTCCCTCTCTTTTTTTTTTAATTAATTTATTTTTTTTATTTGAGTGATTTATTATTGAGAAGAGCAACTAAAGCAAAGAAAAGAAAAGTCAATTAGTCTGACAGCAAAATGTCTTAGATTTGGTTTTAGGAATGAAAAACCAAACAATACAATCAGACTATTCTGTTATATCAGGTATATTTCAAAAACAACCTCCATTTACAATGTCCCACTTCAGATAAGTTCAATCAAGAAGCTCCTTCTCAGGATGTCACAACAACCGCTGGCATCAGCATATGTAAGTGCAGCAACAGGTCAGCGGTGACTTGTGGGGAAAAAAAATACTGGTGTATTTTACATTTGACACGGATCATCAGTGACAAGCTCTAGACAACCAAAAGCCAGTATGCAAGCGGTGCCACAGAGCATTTTAAATGAAAGGAGGAAACACCTCAAAGTTATCTAGGCACCTCAAAGACAAGCCTCTGGATCTGTACACAGAATTCAGGGTGAGTTTCAGTTGCTAACTTCATATTAACATGTTGTCAAACTGTTCGTGTTACTGTCAGTGTTTGTGAATCGTGATGTCTGGCATCTGTTGTAGCAACGGACGGTCCACAAAGGCTAATGTTAGCTTGTTTAGGCTAACGTAGTGGCAGCTCATAATGTGAGCTAGGCCTTCACAACGCTAGCAGGCTACAGTCATTACAGTTCAGTCTGTCAAAATAAAACGCTGATTCTTTTTAAATGAATATTTTCACACATGGGTCTCTCACCATGTTAGTCAATTTAAACGACTGCTTGCACAGGGACAATATGGCTGTGTGTGCATTTGTGTTGTTTTCTGTTTTTTGCTGTGGTATTGAGAATCATGGAATTTGCTAGTATTGACACCGACTACCAAATTTCTGCAGTGGTGAAATCCCTTGCTCCTTCTCTAGTCATTATTTAAAGGCGTCACTGTAAATCTTTTATGGCAATCAGTTTGGGTTTATTATGCTCCAGGATTTTCCTTTTGCTTGCTGTGATTAGGAAAGAAAGACTCATAGACCCTTGAGAGGTCGGTCTCTCTAAAATGAAATAATATCGAGATAAAACTTGACTATTATGGTCGCAGAAGATAAAAATCATCTCACTGCATGACAAAGTGATTACATTCTGCGCTCTGACAGAACTACTGGTCTTATTTTACTCTTAATATAAAAAGATTTATTTTTTCAAATATTTCAGGTCAGAAAATGAAATGTGAAAATCTGCAGCTGTGGTTTTATAATGAGTCCAAACACTCCTGTGTTATTGAAGCGACGTCATGCGTTCTTTGTTTTTCTTCGTTAATAAGACACCGACTGACTACCACCTCCAGGGGTTCTGCTTTGGAGCCGACATCTGACCTCTGTGTGAAAGAGGGAAGTAAAAAACAAATTCCCTGACAGACAGAAAATAACTTTATCACTATTGTGAAGCAATTCAGATCAAGTCTTAGGGAACAATCCTCCCTGAAAACATTTCCATTGTCTTAATGACGATTCTGGGGCATTTTTTTATGGTGTTGGTGTAATAACAAATTGAGATGACATCACATCCACTTAAAGCAGTTACAGTGCCGTTCTTCTTCCAAATGTGAAGTGCACAAACTTCACAGACGTTGAGTGAATATACCAAAAAACTGGAACTGTATTAGTTACAACTAATTGATAGTGATATTATTTATATATTATATATTTTTTCCCCTCACTGTCATTTTTAAAGGAAGCCTGAGAACTTTTTTTCATTACAAGCAGCCTTTAGCAGCCAAACCAGAGTGACCTCATGAAGTGACAAGCTGCTCTACCGGGTGTGTGTTGACCATTCAGACATACAGTACCCCTCTAGTACTACTAAATACCAATATTAATATCTGTGAACCTCTGTATGTGTGTGTGTGTGTGTGTGTGTGTGTGTGTGTGTGTGTGTGTGTGTGTGTGTACCTCAGCGACTCTCTCCAGTAGCGGCTCTAGCCAATGGTCATTACATTCACAGTGAGAATCCAAAAATGTGAGGACTGGTGCTGTGGCAGCATCTGCACCACGAACCCTCGATCGCATCAGTCCTGAGGGAAACATCAATTACAGAAGAAGAAAAAAAAAAAAAACTTTGATTAAAAAGATCCTTCCTGCTACAAAATGTAACAGTTTCATCCCACAGGTCATTTAACAGCACTGGGATATTTTTTGGGGGATAAAAATAAACAACTTTCTAATTACCTTCTCTGCGGTCGTTCCTCAACACACGCACTTTCTCAATCTTCCCCAGCAATGCTCCGTCCTCCGCTGAAACACACACAAAACAGGTGTCACACAGGTGAGACACGCATTACATTTGCATTTACACGCTGAATTCAATAAGTCAGAGTTTGTGTATAATGTGTTTTCGTGCTTTCCTCACAGTTATCGCTGTAGTCGTCAACCAGAATGATCTCTTTGACCAAGTGAGGAGGGCTTTTCTTCAAGACACTACAAAGAGAGAAAGAGGTAAAATAGGGGACGAAGAGAAGTAATAAAGAAGAGAGAATCTCAGCCTACAAATAAAAATAGAAAAGTTTTTTGAGTGGACAGCACATACACCATTCACCTACCTGACCACAGTCCGCAGCAGAGCAGAGCGAGCTTCATTGTGGAAGGTGATGACCACACTGGAGGCTGGTAGGTCCGATTTCCATTGTTTATGTCTGCAACTACAAGCACAAGAAATCATAGAAATTAGGAATAAAAAGACAGAAAAATACAAAATGTACAAACACTCCTACGCGCATAAGCACGCAGCCGAAGGTGCGAGCCAAGCTAATCGCTCGCTAAACAGATCCTCAATACATGAACACAATAAAAGGATTCAGTACACAGCGACACTAGAGTTATGTTCTGCTGAAGCCAGCACTGACATTGGTTTTGCGGACCGCAGGACAAAAATCCCATGAGACTGTGTATAAGTGTGTGTGTGTGTGTGTGTGTGTGTGTGTGTGTGTGTGTGTGTGTGTGTCCAACAGAGACAAATCCTGCCCTGACTGAAAAGCGAGGAGCATCGGTGATAGGACACAACATGAGAGCAGAGTGAGAAGACAGGATGTATGTGTGTGTATGTGTGTGTGTGTGTGTGTGTGTGTGTGTGTGTGTGTGTGTGTGTGTATGTGTATATCTCACATGGTGCGTTTCAAGAAATTAACCTTCATTTTGTGCCAACACAGATGTTTTCCCAGCGTGGCGTTGTATGTAAAGTATATACTATGTATGTACAATATAAAACGTACAGTACACGCTGAATGTACAGTACAGGCCGTCATTGAATCGTCTGTGTGAATGATGTGTGTGTCCTTTTGTCCCTGTTACACATCTGTCAGCATTGGCTATAAAACCCTAAAGAAGGCAATATGGATGTGCATTTATCTCGAGTTGACACCCTCCTCTACATTTATACTGATGAAAAAAAACCTTAATTAGGATCCCTATACTAATACCAGGTAATGTCTCCCTTGTTGTTAACTGAACCTGCATGATTTTATGCATTGCACTGCTGCCACATGATTGGCTGATTGGATAACTTCACAAATAAGCAGGTGCAAAGGTGTTCAGTGTGTGTAGAGCTGTTTAATAGGTTTACAAGTGCTTTTGATCGTGCGTTGAAACCACTGTGCCACTGACCCAGCTACGCTTCTTCTTCTTTCTGGGAAACAGTCACAGTCAGTGCAGCCACATGCTGCGCAAATGACACATCACTACTAGATCAATAGGAGACACATCCCTGTTCTTTTAGTAGGCTAATGGCTCGAGCTGTCTGAGTTAGGTCGATACATCAGGGGGGCCAGACCACTGCCTTCATAAAAAATTGTCTTTGAATCACCCAGTGTGCATCTAGACAGATGACAACGATGGCAGCAGTTTCGCTTATTTGTGTCTCGAGCTGATTTACAGCTAAACTTAGAAGTCACTGTTTGTTAAATAGATTTTAAAAGCAAGTTCAGCATAAATTCAAAGATGGAAACGCAGCACAAAATGATTAATATTAATTTGTGATGTGTCCAGTTGTTGTAATGAAAATAATGATGTGAAATACAGGCCAAAATATCCTAGACCACAATGAGTCCAGTTTTCCACAACGTTGCTGTCCTTCTGTAGCGCGAGTTGAGGCACGGCCAGAAAACAGAAAGCCTGTTACAGTGCAGACGTGTTCCTCTCAGCCAGGGTGTGAAAATAATATCCCTCTGTTCTCTGAGAACAGGTTCGTTCACTGTGTCTTTGAGCATCCTGGCTGGCGGAGCGTGATCTCTCACTTGAAACTAGTCAAGTGTAAAACAGTCACTGTACCACAGGAATCAAACACAGTCAGACGGGGGTTCATTCACTGACTCACACATCAAATTCAGTCCCTTAAGACTTTCAAATTTTGCTTTGATGAAATATGACAATGCTTGGGGTAAGACTCAAAATCAGGTAACACCCAGGTAATTTTGTTCTTGTTATTTCAAGAAAGCCTACAGAAGTCATATAGCTTGTACTGTTTAAAACCTTCACATATCATTTTTAAAAAAGGTGAATGAAAAGTATTTCAAGAACATTTGGCGAACATGTGAATCAAGCTTACTAAAAAGTAATGACAAGATATTAAGTCGTGATTTATTTCTGTCTCCTCATCCATTTAACAAGCAGAACAATCAACAGCTATTAGCAGGGGTTTGTTTTATGAACAGAGCAGACAGTGTGCAGTGTGTGTCTGCTCTGCTGCTACTTCCTGGTTCCATCTGATAGACCACAATAGAGGGAGTTTCCAAGAGATCTTATCCCGTCTGCTTCCAATTAGTCAAATAGACAGATAGCAAAGAACAGCATGTACACACAAAATCCCTGCACACACACATGCAACAGTAACAGGTTAAGAGGGACAACGTCACACACAGTCACAATCGTATCAACTGTAGGGCGTGCATGAGTTAATGACGTGGGCACTCAGCAGAGGTACGTACTGGTCATGTCTTGTGTCAGGCACGGCTCTGTCCATACGGAGTTTGTCGCTCTCCACCTGGTTGAACTTGTTCCTGGCGTATGGATCCTGACCTGGTCGGACCACCGTGGCTCCAACGTATAAATCCTGGTCAAAATCCTGCCAGCGCACTTTACCTGGACACACACACACACACAAACACACAAACATATGAAGCTCACAGCCAATAAACATCCATAGAAGTTGAAGGACACACTACTTCTGTGTTTTTTTGCTTGTAGTTAAGCAGAAATGGTGGGTTGCATGGATGGTGGGAAAGGCTAAAAAAACAAAACAAAAAAACATTCAGTTTCCATTCAGTTGCAGATATTTCAAAACTTAAAATGAAGTCCGCCGGTAAAAGCAAACAGGGTGTTAGGTGAACTGAAACACGCAGCTGTACCATACTGACAACCCTCAAGTTGACAGGTTTGTTTCCGGATTTTAATCTACGTGTTTTTAGCCTGTTTTGTTAAATAGTTATAAATTATGACATGAGTAATTTCCCTTTCCCATTTGTTCTTTATGTTTCAACTTTTAGATGAAACCACTAGAAAACAAATTGCAATCCAGGATTTAATAACTAACATATTCTCAATGCAACTCTCTGGCAGAGGCTTTTATTTTTGGATATGCTGTGTTAATTTAACATGTATTTCACCAAAGATGATGTTTAAACCTTCACAAAGGCTGAAAATGTGTCTCAGGATTGAATGGGATTATACATCAGTGGGAATATGAAATGTAGGCAGCAGCCTGGCTGATGCAAGAATTCTTCACGACTGACAGGAAGGAAACCTTGGCGCTTCAAGTTGCTGCTCGTCAAGGCAGCGACATGGCACTGAGGAAAGCTAACATGAAATTTATGCTGCTTCTTATATATTGAAAAAAATGCAGAACACAATTCAGGAGACAAGGCGAGCCTATTTTAGCAAAGCTAAAAAACACAAAAGAATCAATCAGGGGAAAAAATGCATAAATTTTAGTATTTACTGATTTACCGGCGCCAAAAATATAAGTTTAGAAAGGCACACACTCAGAGCATGTCGCGTCTGTCTGACCAGATTAGTGAGATCATTGTGCACTAAAAAGAGAAAGTTGTCATGTTTAATTTCACAGTTTATCACTGACTACTGAGATACAGACACATGCGAATAATAATGCAACTAATTATACGGGTGCAGCTGCTATGCTAATGGCTTGTGTTAAACATATGGTAGTGTGAGATTACACTATCTCTCAGTATGGATGAGTGTGTGTATGACAGGCAGACAGAGACAGACAGACAGACAGACAGAAACCGAGCCTGACGAGGAGGAAAGAGCCAGTGTGTGTGTGTGTGTGTGTGTGTGTGTGTGTGTGTGTGTGTGTGTGTGTGTGTGTGTGTCTACCCTGACGGCATGTGAATGTGTCTGGCATGCTAATTAGCTGAAGCTTGCGATGATCTGCCTGCGCCTATACAACAGTGCCTCTGAGACAGTGCATGTGTCAGAGTGCTTGATGTCCTTGCTGATATCTATGTTAAGTGGCAGCGAGTAATTAATGTGGTGAAATTAATGTTTCAACCTCTCACTCTGGGAGTCTCTAACTCAGACTCATTCTTTCACCAATTCCTTTATACGCCGAACCACTCAGAGCAGATTAACTGTCCTTTTTCTCACTGGGTTTACTCATTCAGTCGACATTTTTCCAATACTCTCTCAGACCACCTTACCAGGTACACCCATTGAGACCCAGCTGGTGGTTTGTTGATCTAGACCCTCAGAGTCTGTACTGGTGAATGGTGTGGTCTGTTGTTTGCCTTTACGGTTTTCTGTTTCCCTCTCGTCACTGAGCTGTTTCCACCCACAGCTGGTGACTGGTTGCTTTTGTTTGTTGCAACATTTTCTGTAAATCCCTTGATGCTGTCGTGTCTCCAACTGATGGTGGCTGGCAGGCAGGACGCTGTATCCTTCCTTCCATCTGTACTGAACCATGAAACCTCCACCTACCAGCTCAGACGAATGTGTCTTACTCAAATACTCAAATAAAACCAGGCTGGAAAGCAGTGTTTCACACTGTTGTGGAAAAAGTTGCTCTGTTTAGAGAAATAAACACTGTGGACAGAAATAAACACACAAACCACTGATGGTTGAGGAAAATTAAATGTGTTGCATACAGGCCCCTACAACCTTAAAACCAAGGAGATAATCTCCTCCAACAAAAGTAGCTAATGTATAGCTTTCTTTAAAACAAAGCTGAAGGCCATGATTGGCCTTTTGCCCATAAACAGCATAATATTAACCAATTCACAAGGAGCCATGAACTGTCCACGAGCAACAGTCACTAATATAAACCAATCGGGATGAACACAGGACTGGTTACCGTTGCCAGGGAAAAGATGCCTCAACACAGAACATCTGGATTGCATTAGCATGATGTTTTCATTTTCTTCAGTTAGCCACATTTCAATACAACTACCATAGGTGCAGAGTTTGTCCTGAAAGCACACTATTAAAAACTATGAAACAAAGAATAATGATAAACAAATGATTGATACTACCTTCACACACAAGCATCATTGATGGATGTGGTCAGGTGTGTCAAAGGAGAGCTTTGCTGTACCTGTAACCACGACCTACAGTGATGTCACAGGCTCCTGCAGTACACTTCTACATCACTGCAGCAAGGTGAGAAGTTAAACCACAAAAAAATATAATAAATTTGAGTAAAACTGCAACAATTAGTTGATTAATCAATTAATCAACTGACAGAAAATTAATCAGCAAGTATCCATTCTTCCAGCTTCTCAAATGTGCTGCCTATCCTACTTTGATATCACTTGAACGTGCGTGTCCTCAGGTTTTACACTGTTGGCCAAAAAGAACAAGCAATTTGAAGACGTCACCTTGGTCTCTAAAATAGTTTTTGAAATTTTTCACGTTTTATAGACCAAACGATTATTGATCAATCAAGAAAATAATCTGCAGATTAATCCATTCATGAAAAGAAGACACGTTAGTTTCAATCCTAAATAACAAGATCCATTCGCTTCCTTTTTCTGTGGCTTTAAATCACATCAGACAGTCTCCATTAGTGATGAGAGATGTTCTTTCATGACTTTATCATCCATCTTTTTTATCTCAGTCTCCTTCTTCTCTACCACCTCCTACTTTTCACCTAATTCTCACTCCTTCTTCCTTCTCCTCTTCTTGTGTGTGTGTGTGTGTGTGTGTGTGTGTGTGTGTGTGTGTGTGTGTGTGTGTGATGTTGTGATACGCTGCCATCGTTGAGTTTAAAGTCACCCTGAAGTTGAAATGCCCCCACTTCAACATTCAAATTGGATTCCGTTTCTCCTGCCGGATCAGATAAGAGTGTGTGTTCAGCGTTCGCAGGCCACAGTCTTGTGAAGGAGGGGCGGCGGCGGCAGCTGCTTTGAGCCAAGCTGAGGATGAGAGCTGAATGAAAAATCACTGCTCTGATGCTCTTTCTGCTGTGACTCCTCTGCTCTGCTCGACTCTGTTAGACTCTGAAACAATGTTTCTCAAAGTCTGGGTGGAGATGCATAGTTGGGTTTGCGGGAAGATTAAAATGGATCACTGAATTATTCTGGATAAATTAGTGGCTCCAACTTCTGACGTATGTTATCACACTGCTGGCTGCATTGAATTGTCGTCTGTCTCTTTCTCTGTGGTTATCTGAACATGGTAGGGTTAGAGAAGCTACGGATGTTCATGTTCTCCTGGTAATAAAACTGAAACTATACCACTGTGTTACGACATGTCAAAAAGGAAATGGTTTTTTCGACTGTGGTGTACAATGTCTACCATGCACATGGTTTAAATTTGTCCTGCCTTTCCCTTTAGTACAATCACAAGCACAAACAATGAGAGGGTGAACTCTCATGAGATCAGAGGGAGATCCTGCTCAAACATCCTGCTTATAAATGACAAAAAAAAATCTTGTTTTTTTTTTTTCTTAAGACAGGAAAAAAATTAGTTTGTCCCCTTAATATATGCAAATAATTGTAATTATTAACAGTATTTTATTATTTCCAGACTAAGTTGTGGTGTGGTGGTGGTAGTGCATGATGGGAAGTGAAGTTTCCTACCTGGCGGCAGAGTCTCCAGGCCTTGAGCCTTGTCATCAGAGCTGCGAGCTTTACTCCTACTAGACGAGTCACTGGAGCCCCAATCATCCTGAAAGAAACAAGGCAAACAGTAAGACATACATCGGAGTAGAGTGAATGAGACACACCTCATTAAAGACATTTTTTTTTTAAGAAATTAGAGAATTCGGTCTGTAAATTTTGTAAAACTGTGAAGACAGTTAGGAGAAATGTGAGAGTAAAGCTGGCGTGTGAGCTTGTAATTAAAGCTTTTAATGCAGGTGTGAATCTGCACCAACATTTTATTCCAAACCCTAAAGAGAAAACGAAACGTTTGAGCACTTTATCCAATAAAACACTTAACCGATGAGACCAAATTCAGAGTAAGAGTGATTTGTGATCCTATTAGCCCGAGATGCTGATCAATCAAAGCTGTCTTTTATGGCATTGCACTTAATAAGTAAACCAATTCACATCCACGCCTCATCTCATTAAATCATCAGTTCACTTATCTGGTCCTTCATTCATCCGTGGCCTGATAATTAGACCGAATGCCTGTTTTGTTTCACATCATTCAGCATTTAAATCACCATATGTGCAGTGATTCGGAGATCTCAACCGGGCTAAGTCATCCACTCCTTCATTCACCCATTCACTCATCCGTTCCTTTCATTTCCTCCTGTCCATTCATTATCTCGTTCACTCATTTCTACCCATCCCTCCGGACGTCATCAGTGAACTGAGAAAAACAGTCATGCCCTCACCATTTACACAAAGGGACAGATGACCAATCCCTGCCTCCTTGTCCATCTATGTTAGCATTAAAACCCACTGGATCAATACACTGGCAGGCACGGCAATTAGTGCCCTTCACTCCCCGTCCAGACCGCTGCCCTCGACTTCAGAAAACTATTGCCCAGCGCTTGTATTTGCTCTCTAGGTCTCTTTCACCTTCAGCTTCTCCAAAATGCTTTATTGATCTGTTTTCTTTACTGCCACAGGAGACCTAAAGACAGTTCGAGACCATCATAGACGATATTAAACAATTCATTTCTACACCTGAGGGACGTGGAAAAGGGATTTTCACACTATTTTATTTTTTTTTTTTTTAATGCTTTTTATGCCTTTGCATTCCTAGCAGCAAAATAACTGCTGCTGTTTTCCCCCCGACTTTCACAGATCGTTCCACTCCACGCCAACATCTCCATTCATCTGCAGCGGACGGCTCGTCAATCTGTTCTAAAACTACACCCATTTTCCAGTGACTGCAATAAGATTAGACTCTCGAACACCCACGACCACTATAAACAATCCTACATCAATTTCTGTGCGTGTTCACAACAGCTGAGTGTGTGCACAGTCACATAGTAATGCTCAGTGTAGGATGAAAACTGAAGCTGTCTACATGCTTGCTGTAGAAATACAGATTGACAGGCTCTGAGGGAAAACAGGACACAAATTTCAGGTAAAATAGATCTCCAAATTGCTTTTGGACTTGGCTTTTTTGGGTGGTTTTTTCTTTGTAGAAAAGGCTTTCAAGCTAATGTTTTACAGTCAACCCTTCAGACCGTGCCATGGCTCCGAACTCTGAGCTGGTTACAAAATCCTCCACCGTTATAGCTGATGGAGCAGAGATTACAAAGTGAGGAACTTGTGTTTTCCCTGCTTTTGGGTATCAGTAAACAAGCTGGTGTGATTTTGTCAAATTTTGTCAGCTGTTGCGGGTTAGACACCACCGTGATGTGATTTTAAGAACGTTAAGCACCGACAGAGACCTAATGAAGTCGGCTGAGGTGTGTCTTGCTCTCTGTCAGATCAAGTTGATTATATCTGTCATGTCCTCGGGCTCTTCTGAGTCTCATCCAGACAAAGTTGTATTAAACATACTGTAGAGTCATGTTATTAGTTGCACATGTGCTAGATGAATCAGGAGGTCGGCAGGGACAAAGGTCTGTTAGAAGCATGTTCGCTAAATGTGCAGTCTCGGTGTAAGATAATGGTAGAGCCATAATATCATCACATTCTCTCAAAAATACTGTTATACGGTAGATCTCAGCCTCCAACATTGACTTCCATCGTGTCAGTGCTACACAACTCCAACCTGCTGACAATCTACCAAACGACTTTTGATAGATCTGATAGTTTGAGCAGCTGTTCTCAATTTACAATCAGTTTACAGGAAGAGTACTTCAATGAAACACATCTGGCTGAACAAGCAATTAAAAAAAAACGAATATTGCGAACAGCCTGTTGAACATCGACTGTCGAGAGGCGAGAAAACATCTTTCTTAATGTTAGGAATCTTAACGTGTTAAATTACATCTGGGAATAAAAAAAGGTGAGTTTCTGCATCCTCGTGCTCCTGAGGAGCGAGTGAGGGGAACAGAGCAGCGAGTCATTTCCCCTGCTGTGCTTGTGAAAGCCAAATGGCTGCAGAGTTGTAAGTTCCACTTTCACTTGTTGTAGCTGCAGAAAATCACCAGTTTACTTTTTTCCTTTTAAACAAACAGGCAGCTGAAAATGAAATGGGAGATAAGAGTGAGTGAAACAGAGAAAAACAAAAAGCAGGCAAAACCAAATTTGAAATAAACAGAAGGAAAAAAGAGTCGACCAGACACAAGTGATCAGAGACAAAGTGAAATCCTCCATCTGTGTGCTGCCTGATTCCCATCCAAGCCCCCTGTGATTTATGGGAATCGCCCATCACAAATCGCACTAAGACAGAAGGCATTAGGAGATGATGAGAACAATGCAGTGCTTTAAGGGCCAGTTTGCGTGATTTATCAGCAAATGGCTGCTATAAATATGACTTATTGCTGATCGAAACGTGATTTAAAAAAGGGCAAGTAGGGAGCAGATGTTGGGAGAGCTATTTTTACAACTCACATCACATGAATGGCTTTGAAAACCTCTTTGTGAAAATGGCTTCAGCCTGTATCTGCCTCCCCTACAAAACACAAACATGACTGATTAGAACTGCACGCACACACACAAACACATACCTTGGTCTACCAGCTGCAACCAGAAATATTCAAAACAGAGAAAATTGTTCTGACTGAATGTTAATAACCCTTTAACACCCAGTCCTCCTCCCTTTGTTTTACTTTTCATGTAGATATGAAAAGATAATTTAATTCTACCGTCTGACAATATTATATATGTACACACATGGTATCAGCTTTTTCTAACACTTAATTGAAGCTTCTGTCGATATTTACAGAGTCATGTTCAAACTGAAGACTCTCACCATTTCATGAAATGGAAATATTCTAGACGTCTAGTGCATCATTTTATAACCATTTCCGCCAAAATTTGTGATCTACACTACAATTAAAAATCATCGTTTGAAGCAAACTTGGCTGCACAGCATGAGTTTGTAATGACTGACTCGTCAACAGGTCAGTGATGTTTACTCCTTCTCCGGTCTGCATCCTCTCTTCCTCCTTCTTTCTGTCTCTCAGGTCTGTACGTCTCTCACTTTATTTTTCCCTCCTCTGCTGCGTCACTTAGGCAGCCTTTTACTTAGTCTGCCATCTTGCAGATGGCCATGACACATAGGGGCACAACGACACACTTCATACGCACGCTGAATTTCAAAACACATACGCACACTTCAGTGGAGCACATTTAAGTGGCGGTGTACAGCCAGTTTCTTGGCAGCTCTCTGGTCAGCGAGAGAAGAGCAGAAGTGCATCTTAGAACGGCTCTATCGAGAAAAGACGGGCGGGCAGGGTTTTGTTTTAAATATCTGCTTGAGTAATAGCTCCTTTTGTTTTGATTGGTTATCTCTCTCTCTCTCTAGTTTAATCTGCCTTTTAATGAATTACTGTTGGTCTGTTTTCCTGGTTTGAGCCACCTAACAACCCTCGAGGGTGAACGTGTCCCTGCGGTGTGTGTTTGTTGCTTTGCTTTGTTGCCGGTTCTTGAAGGGCAGCATCAAGCATCTTAATGCACACACGGAGACAAAGCATTTATATTCGCTAATGTGACGACCCCTGTCCTTTCCTGTCAAACTGTTTGGGCTGCCTTATGGGTGGGGCAGGGGATCATCTTATCACCTGGGCCCATGTTACAAGTCTATAAAAGCTCTGGCTTGATGCTGCCAGTCCCTCTCTCACCTTCCCTGCGGGCAGCCACTTAGTGGGGATGTTTTCAGCTTTTGTTCTTTCCTTGTACTTTGTTTTCATGCACTTACAACACTTGCTCACACTCGTCACACTCATGCACTTCCTACACTGCCGGGTCTTCTGACATTCACACTTCATGAATTATTGAGTTTTGCATTTAGATATCCTCAGTTTGTTAAACAAACAATTTCTGTTTGGCTGCTGAGAACGGTGTGTCTCCCACTTTTTGTTATGGCCGTACGAGCCCCGCTGTGCCACCAAGAGAAGAAGGACAGTTTTGTGGGTTTTTGGTGTCACGCTGCAGCGCAGGGTGACAGGAAGTTAAATGGGGCAGTGAAAAAATGACACTTGACAGGTCACGAGGAAGAGTCTCACAGTATGACAAGTACATGCTATATGCCACTTTAAATTAATTAACACACTGAGGCTGTCAAAATGAATTCCAATATTTAAATTTCAGTCGGACGTCAAAAGAGCAGAACGAATTAGAGACTGAATCCGCCTGTTGCACACGTCAAAAACAGCAGTCTCTATCTTCTATTTAAGGGCTGACTGTACTGAATGCATTTCTGGCTCCTTCATATAAACTGTGAAGACAAATGAGAGTACTGCTCCTCTTCACTTCTGCTTTATGTCACATTTAAGATTTTTTCTTGTACATTTTTAACAAGGGCTGAACAATCAATCCAAATATTATCAAAATCGCAAAAGTGCAAAATCCAAATCGCAAGAGCTGCAATTTGTTTGATAAAGGTAAAATGTGTCACAACACACTATAAACAAAGTGATGCTACAGAGACGCACCAGCCTACAAATCATATTCTCCGGATGTAAAGGAACATGCTATTACATACAAACCCAAAAATAAACATCATTTATATATTTTTTCAGTGAAAATTAAATGCAAAAATGACCAATCCAACTGAAATTGTGACTCATGTCACAATATCTTACAAAATAATTGCAATATGATTTTTTTTGGGATATCCTTCAGCCCTAATTTTAAAATAAATAAATAAATAAATCTCAGTTCGGGTTGTTTTGGTCCATTTTTGGTCAATTCATACTCAATGTTTTGTTTTAGGAGCGATTCCCAGTCCTAACAGGCGTTTTCTCTCTGCCAACTGAAGGATCTCCGCGGGGCACAACAGAGCTCTCACACCTGCTTCCCTGATAATGGGATGGACTTTAAGCCCTCAACAGATCAGACCAAGCATGCGTGTGTGTGTTAACAAGTGTCAGCTCATATTTGTGTATGTCGGGGGTTTGAGAGCTCACATGCATTAGTGTGTCACTCCGGTTTACCCGCACACTTTGAGCACTTATCTGACTGTCTGCGACTAAATGTGTGTGTGTGTGTTTGTGTGTTTTATCTAGTGTTGGATGAGACTCTAATAGTCCGAGTATAATCCACAGTAATCTGATCATATCCACTGATAGATTAACTCAGATACGAGCCAAGGGTTCACCAACACACAACACAAGTACTCCTGGGCATGAGCGACACACATACATAAATGCATGACATGCACAAACCCACAAACGCTACACACATTATTATAAAGCCACACATTTTAACAGTGCATGGAGAGAACATCTTTACACCAGTCAATTACGGGCAAAATATACGTTATGATGGAATTTCTACAGTACTACATTCAAACTCAGGCCAAAACTGGTTTTGATTTCACAGTGTAAATCCAGATTAAACCATGTTTCTGATACAACATGCAGTGCCAATGATCTGATTTGCTTTGCAGGCTAAATTCATAACAAAATCCCCCCAAGAGACAACAGTACAGCAGAGGACATCAGGCATAACTGCAGCAGGGAGATGAAGTAATAAAACACACTGATGGACAGCAGCACACAGTGATGATACAAGACGGTGCTTACTGAAATCCCCGCTGAAATTACAGTTTGTTACTCTCTTTAGTGTTAGACTAGCACGTCTTGTATTTGTTCCATGCTGTGTTGAAAACAGGGCTGATGCCTTTGTTTTTCAACTGTGAAAGATCCGTGCTAAATTAAATTATTGACCAAATTAACACTAAAAATATGTGAGGCTGTATTCACATACTGTACTGTGCATCAGTTTTGTATGTATTTGGTCATAAACCAGAGAACTGGGCAAATTAAAATTAAACTGATGATGATGATGCAGAGTCAGTCAGAGGATCATTCATGTGGACATGAATATCTGTAAAGAACTTCATGAAAATCAATCCGGTATTTGTTCAAACATAACTGTGATACAAGAGGAAAATGTCTGGATGAAATTACATGAGAATCCAATAGTTGTTGAAATATTTCAGTAAAGTGGTGGATTGGACCACGCTGCATGTCCAAAAATAAATCTGAAGAGAAACAAAATGCACATATTATGTGCCTCACCCCCCACTTTAATTCAGTCCAGAAATGCATAATTATATTTAATGTGTCCCGTGTGTTAATGTCCCCCAAACCCAGAAAGCAATGTTGCTGGTTTCCAGTTAAGTATGTTGTTGTATGTAACACATGCTGTTCGGTGCAGGCGCTCGCCCCCACAGCGCGGCGTACAGCAGCGAGTGCTGTTAGTGATTAGAGAAAACGTCCTTCATGTGGATGGCTCAGGTTCAAGCCCCTGTGACAGCCAGCGTCTGTCCTGCTGAAGTGTCCTTAAGCAAGACACTGAATCCAGATAAGCTCCAGCCCTGGTGCTCGGTGAGCTGCGCCTGACCTTTGACCTCCCGGAGGAGAGAAAAGAGAACTGTCCCCGGGGGGAGGTTCATAGTAATTGCATAAACACACACACTGGTCGTCCCGGAGAGAATCAAACCACAATCAAAAAAAGGCTTTAAAAACAAAATGTTACAACCATCATTTTACTTCCACATCACTTCCTGTTCAGATAAATATCAAAAATGGCAGAAGAACTCATCTTACGTCACCCGAACCCCTCCGGATCACATCTCCTCCTCTCCTCTCTCGACTCGAGACAAATCTACTGAAACCTACGTCTAAAAACACACTCCCCTTTTCCTCAACAGGGTTACCATCGATGCACTGTGGTCTCGCCTCCTATGGAAATCACACCACGTTAAATGTCTTAAATATTAATGTAAAATAAACCCAAACGTAGCATATAACTGCATGGTAAGAATATTTCTGAAAGAAGGCTGATTATAAAATATTAATTCTAATTAAGCACCGTCTACACTTTAATTTAAAGCATAGACAAAAGATTTTATCATCACCTGAAGCCATTTCTCTTCTCCAGACTTGACTCTGGGATGAACTCGCTGAACTTCAAGAAGCAAGGGAAAACTGGAGGCAACCAACAAATCACCACATAGAGGAACAAAGACATACACTTCATTTATGTGTCACTGTGAAGCCTGGAAGGACACATTTCACTCTTATTAATAAGGGAGGGTGGGTGCTTCAAAGTCTGAACCAAATGACATTTCCATTCCTAAAGCCATTAGCACAGCTAACAACCTCAGAACAAGGACATGCAGTTCACCAAAGACCGACAGAAGATAGTTAAGAAACTGAAACGGGATTATTCAAACATTATAGACCACAGAAACCCAACTTTTAAATCAGCTCCTATAATTTTCCTAATCTTCACAGTTCATGAAAAGCAGTAGAGAGGCAGACTTACTCAAGGAACTTCTGCTTCTCCTGAACTCTAGTTCAGAGAGTTTATAGAGCGGGCCTGTGTAGATGTGACTAAGTGTCACATGGTCCGTCACTAAAAACAAGGAGAGTTTTGTTTGCTGGAAGACAAACAAACTGGAAAACAACAATTAGATTGCAACTACCACCACCAACCCACGTCTCCGATGCAATACCCCCTCCCCAACATATACGCTTTATTAGCAGGAAAACTAAATTGGGGACATGGTGTGTTTTGCACAAAAGTGTGACATCTTCATCCGCATGAGACAGTGAGACTGCACACGTTCCCACTGTGACCGTGTTAATATCCCTGATTCAGGCTCCCTGCGGTGATGCTGTCCTCTCCGGCTGGCACTGCAAGTTGTTTATCCAGGAGAAGAAAGAATCTAGAACAAGTCACATTTTTTTCCCTCTTCTTTAATCACAGCTCGGTGTCCTCGGGCCACACACACACACACACACACACACGCGCGCGCGCGCACACACACACACACACACACACACACACACACACGCGCGCACGCAGGCACACACTCACACACACAGTATCTTCTGGCAGTAGTTCAACATGAAAGGATGAAAGAAGCTTGTTGCTGAAAACAAGTCCTAAAAAAACAGCCATAACCAGGATGTAGTTACACACAGCTGAGGTGGGAGGATGTAGACTGATGTACGAGAATGTGTTTTGGCGTTTGTGGTCGTTTTGTTGTGCCTCCCAGCAAAGCTTTCCAGCAGTATGTTGTTGAAGTTCAACCTGCTGAGACTAACTGATTTTGTGCCTGCATAGCAGCAAACTTTGGAATAAAACTGTCAAATTACATATGGCTGAACCTTTCACCTGCGAGCACCCCCCCCCCCCAGTTTCTCCAAACTTCATCTCATTGTAATGCCTCTCATCTCCCTCTTCCTCGACTCGACTCCCTGCAGCTCTTTGTCATGTGGTGGCGTCTCCTCTCGTCTTGCTGATTCTGCTTCTCTCTCATTTTTTCTTCTCTCGATATGCCACCTCCACTGATCAGCCCTCGTCTCATACTTTTCACTCTGCTTTTCCTTACTCACTAAAGTGACATAATGAATTTTAGCTTGTTACTTCCTCAAGATGCTGCAGGATACAAACTCACTTTCTACTCTCCGACAAATCAGAGTACGCTGCTTTGGCTTAAAGTCTCTAAATGAAGTGGAAACATCTCGTCTTCGACATGCCAGCTTTTCAGAAACTCTGTTCGAGACTCTGCTTGAACTCTTAATGTTTTAATTTATCTGACTTCTCCTGCTAAATACTGCTGAAGGGAAATATTACAGCAGAACGTTATGCACATGGCTGATTAAACTCTCGCCCTTAATGGTTAGCAGACGTCTTAGATCATCTCCTTCTGAGAGCAAGGCAGATAAAGAGTGACAGGAAAATTGAAAATGACAAGACAGCACAGCAAAATGATGCAATAGTCAGCCAATGGGAGATTTATCCACGTCCATTAAGTCATACACTTTTAGTCGAACATATGATCTGTCCTTCACCTGCTACACAATCTGAGCAATGCTGGCCAGGGTGAGTGACTGAGAGAGGAAGGTGGATGATGGTGGATGATGTCCCCGGACCAGTTTTCTACAATTTCCTACGAGTCTGCCAACATAAACAAAGACAGGAGCTTAGGTGTAAAACCACTTTAAGCCACCATCCACACTGGAGTTAAGACAGGACGCTTTCTCTCTGACGTTGAGCAGGCAGATAAGACACACTGATGAGAACAGTCACTGGAAGATGGCTTTGACTTGCACGCACACACACACGACACTGCAGTGCATTTTCCCACACATGCAGAGGAAGACATTAGTCTTCATGCTTGTGTTTGTAAAAGCTCCTTTAGTGGTCTCTCCAGTGCACAGACAAAGTACAGGGACAGGTCGTCACAATCAGAGCTGTTGTTAACCTCCTCCTGGTCAGATCAGGAATATATTCACATACATCAAACTAAATACTCAAGCTCCACAAAGTAGTGAAACAACAGGACTTTCTTTCAAGGCTGTTAGAGATCACATTTAAAGACATCTTTTCTGTTCCACTTGCAACTAATTCCTCCAGAGGAAATAAATCAATCAGTTATTTAGAATACAAGTATCTTTCCATAACCTGCTCATCTTAGTTGGCTGGAAGGGCACACTTGTCTACACACAAATGTAAACTACAGTACTCCCAAAGAAAAAGAAAGAGGAGAAAATACATCTATGCAGATTTTCTTCAAGTCTTCAAGTTGCTCAGTCTACCAGCCCTGGATGAAAAAACACACAGTACGGCTCTCTGTCTGTCTGACATCTAATAAGGCATGACAGAGGGAGAAAGTTATCCAAAACATCACAGAAGTATCAGAAGTGTGTCAGACAGACAGACAGACACAGACAGACACAGACACACACAGACACACACACACACACACAGACACACACAGACACACACAAGCCCCTGCTGATGCATGGCTTTAGGAGATGCCTGCTCTGCTTCAAACACGTGGAGCAGCTCATTAGGCTGCTGTGTAACTTTAAAATAACGTCAGTCCATAATAAAACCTCTGAACTAGAGAGAAAGAGAGAGAGAGAGAGAGAGAGAGAGAGAGAGAGAGAGAGAGAGAGAGAGAGAGAGAAGGGGAGAGGACAACAAAGATGGGAGTGGGGCTGTTTGTAAAATCCACAAGACTTCAACCCTGAAAGCCCCTTCAACTTCACTCGCTCGAGAGTTCAGACTGCACTGAGCAAACTGTGACAAGTCGCACCAGGGTGTGTGTGTGTGTGTGTGTGTGTGTGTGTGTGTGTGTGTGTGTGTGAATGCATGTGTGTGAGTCTGTGTGTGCACACCAGAGAGAGGGAGAGAGAGAGAGAGACAGAGAGAGAGAGAGTGGGGGAGAGAGGGAGAGAGACAGAGAGAGAGAGTGGGGGAGAGAGAGAGAGAGACAGAGAGAGAGAGTGGGGGAGAGAGGGAGAGAGACAGAGAGAGAGAGTGGGGGAGAGAGGGAGAGAGAGAGGCTCAGGGGGTGTAAGACGGCTCAATGGAGCAATTGTGTGTGCTGGCCCCCTTCCCAAAACCCCATCTGCATCCTACACACACACACACACACACACACACACACACACACACACACACACACACACACACACACACACACAGCAAAAATGTAACTGATCACTCTCAGTTCCTGTGTTCTTGTTCAACGCCGGCTGAGGTTGGTGACGTCTGAATCAGCCAAATGAAGATGTGCAATAAGTGAGTTAACTCTCTCAACCTGCCGTCCAGAAACAAGCTAGAGAACTGGTAAACATTCATCACATCGCAGCACAAGCATTTAGGATGGATCATACGTATCCACTATCTCCTGTAGACCTGTTGCTCTTACAAAGGAGTGTTTGCTGGAAACACACAATTCTGTATCTTCCACTATTTTGTCGTTTATTGGATGAGAAATGTCATGTGACTTAACATAAGTAAGCGCAAAAATCTGCAGAATGGAACATCTTTCCCAGAGGAAACATCAAGCTTTAAACATTTGAGCTGTCTGCTGCAGTGATTCTCCACAGCTTCAGGTCAGACAGGGAGGAACACTGGCTACACAAGCAGAGTATATTTTCACTGAAGGTAAAACAATTAGTTGCAACTTTTCTGATAATCGAGTCATTGTTTAAGCCATTTTTCAGGCCAAACGTTTCACAGTTGCAGCTTCCTGTAAGGATTCACAGATGTTCTTTGATTAATGTCAGAGTAAATCTTTGAGTACAGGATTGTTAGAGCAGATTAATTGTCTGACATTTTACAGATCAAACGATGAATTAATTAATGATTTTTTTCCCTTTTATTTTTGCCTTTTATTGCCGCAACAATATGCAGGAAGTCAGGAAGTGATGTAGTAAAGAAAGTGGTTAGGTGGTGGTGGGGACGAAGGGATGAGTCTGCAAAACACAGGACTTTGACACAGAAGACTGCTGTTCATTTCCTCTATAAAACCAACAGTCATCATTGTTTTTTAGTTTTTTTATCTAAGACCGTTCCACAACCTTAACCACATGTTTATTATGGTAACCATGACGAAGACGGTTCCCTAACCTTAAGGAAGAATTTATTTGAACCCAAACCATGATATTTTCCTAAGGCTAACCAGTTAGCCTTTGTGCCTAAAATTAACCGAACTGTGACCGTTCCACAACCTTAACTGTGTGTTTATTATTGTAACCATGACAACACAGGTCCCGTACGCATTAATATTTTGCATGAAATTCTGCATAAACATTACCAAATTCCACCAAGTCTTATTTTCTCATCTATGAGATAATGCAAATTGCCTGCTATCAGCCCACATGGTGAACGCTCACGTATCAGTACGGAGAGGAAACACACAGTGGTGACATTGTCTTTGACTCATTAATGACACTCGTCAACTGTACTCCTTTTAGGTTGACCTGCTGCCGTCCTGCCGTCAGTGACGCTTCAACAGACACAATAAACAGAGCTCGGTTTCATGGTGTCTGTTACATCTATTGTTGTAGCACTGTAGTGATGCCATAGTGAAGACACACACACACACACACACACACACACACACACACACACACACACACAGGTCTTTTATGTTCAGTCAGAGGGGTCAGAGACAGGACCGCTTGTGTTTCTGTGCAGAAGCACATGAAAGCGCAGGAGAGTGCAGCTGAATTCACGGTTGTTGACAGAAGCGCTGAGGAGATCTGTGAGAGTGAGAAACAAGAGTGGGGAAGAAAGGGGGATGGGACACAGCCCAGTGAGCCTTCACTGTTATCATGTAAAACTATGTGGTTTTCATCCTTCTTGCTGCATTTAAAGATGCTCCTTTATGTGCTGGTGGAGTCGCACTCAAGAGAGTCCGACAATCATCAGTCTAAAAAACAAAAATGTTAAATTTCAGTTTCTGAAATCTTTTGTCAGATTTTCACGTGGCGGTAATGATTATTCAGCATTGTGAAAGCTGCTTATTCCCCGCTGTTAGTCGGCGGGAGTTTGAGAATTAATTTGAACAAATGACTCCTGATAATGGGCAAGTTCAGATTCAATTTTCAGAAAGGAGGGAAGGCGCTGCTGGAGACACCGAAAGAGGGAAAACAAGACGAGGCAAGAGGGGAGAAGGAGAGAGGAGGAGCAGGAGAGAAATGTCGGGAGTGTGAGGGTGAAAGATGAAGCAGGGAGGGAGATGGAGTGAAGTGCTGAATCATCTAAGTGTGTCAGCAGAGGCAAAAAGTAGGTCAGGGTGGCGGGGTGCAAATGGTGGGGAAGTTAGAATCCCCAATGCACTTGTACAAACTCTTTCATCAACCACTTGCTTCCTCTCTTTTCTTTCCCTGCACCCCGCTTTTCCTCCCTGCCTTCTTTGATACCCCCCTCCTCCTCCTCCCTGCTAACAGTAAAGGATTGTCCCTCCTCGCCCACAGGGGTGGTCTGTGATTACTTCCACCAAAAATGTTCCTGCTTGCCTTAAGACAACCTGGATGATGGGAAGTGCTTTCATTCAATTGTTTATTATATGAAAATTATGGTGATTTGTGAAAATTACATCTCCTGGTGTTTTTTCAAAGAGAATAATGACGGGGTGTGCACTAAAAAAAACAAGGCAGAAAGATTAGAATTGCAAATAGCTTTGACAAGATGTGGATAGATTTACAATAAGACCTCCAAACGACACTGAGGTCATCAATGTTACAGGACTGATAGCCACTGAAATCACAACACAGCACGTGTTACCTCATACCACAGGAGTGAGTGTGTGTATGTATGTGTGTGTGTGTGTGTGTGTGTGTGTGTGTGTGTGTGTGTGTGTGTGTGTGTGTGTGTGTGTGTGTGTGTGTGTGTGTGTGTGTGTTTTTTTTGGATGGAACGGGAAAGAGCTTTAAGTCTATAAATATTTTCATTCCCATACAAGGAGAAAGGTTTTCTGAAAGGAGGGTGAGAGGAGGGTGTGGTTTTTCATGAATGGGTATCACATATGGATGTGAGCAGTAGTGGTGTGTAATACATGTAAGTTGCTGTGAGTGTGTGTGTGTGTGTGTGTGTGTGTGTGTGTGTGTGTGTGTGTGTGTGTGTGTGTGTGTGTGTGTGTGTGTTGAGGCTGAACCAAAGCCAAGATTTACGCCACGAGTTTCCTCTACATGACTATGTTATACGTGTGTTGCATCACTAATGCACCATGACCAAATGTTGAAATATGCACATATAACCTTTGGTCTACATTTAAAAAAAAAAAAACTCTCCATACACTTAATTACGTCTTATAATCATCAGTTGCTAAATAAAGCACACATGCAAGAGCTTGATTCCTACTCCCACTGTACTAATGGATGTCAACAAACTCCTGTTTGCACATAAACCAAGCTCGTTCTATGCCTGGCACCAATGACATCCTGTAAAAGCACCACAGGAGACTTTCTGTCATTACATAGAGCTAGTACACAATGCTATAGATCAGCAGGTCCAGTAGAAGTTATTCCAACAATAATGCACAGTATGGGTGACAAGATCGAGACTTGAACTCAAATAAAATTCAGCCAGAGTCCTTCAGTTATCCCTCTCTCAGCAACACTGCTATATCACAGTCGCTCACTCATCAAAGGGGCAGCGCAGGGATTTACTGTTGCACTTGCGATAAGTTTGAGGGACTCACAAGAGACAGATGGAAGAAAAACAATGGTCAAATCAAAGCAGTGGAGACTGAGATACCCTGACTTATACTTCCTAATTTGGGTAAAGCTATAAAAACACTGGATCCTACACTTCCCATGATTCAACACAAAAGTTTCTTTTGTTATACACCCTTTCCGTCTGGCAGACACCCACGTCTTTAATGCTTTGTAACTCTGGCTTTCTCTCCGAGCCTGATCTGAGATAACCCTGACAACACTGACAAAACTCCACTGGAGCGGAAGAAGCCATTATACAACTGTTTTACAGTAGTGCTGCCCACAACGAGTGAACTGAGCTCTGTGTGTTTGATGGATTGCTCGCACGTCACACTATTGATTGTAAATACTAGTGTTGTGTGTTAAATGGCACTTGTAGTCCCTTTTTCCCAATAGGCCCACTTTGATGTGTGTGTGTGTCATGTTTATGTGTGTGTGTTACAACACTGCCTCAGTCATCATCTCAGCTCGTATTACGTTAGAATTCCCAGACGTGCTCATCAGGTCAGATCATCCAGTAACAGAAGGGGAGCAGATGTTAAACTTTTAATGAAGGCTAATTACACACTCTTGTTCTGCAACTTTTCTGGCACAAAGAAATATTTCTTTTGTAATGGGATACAGGCCCTGCGAAACAAACTGCCGCGCTCATCATGCGGCTCCGCCAGAGAGATGCGTCTCATTTTGAATTATGACCAATAGTTTCATTAATCTGACAGTGACATGTTACAGGTATTTATCAACCTATTTTTACAAACTGGTCTGACAGTGTATGGGGTGTGTCCTGGTTTCAGGGTGTTCTCTACACACTTGTATTAAGTTACCATAAATAATTGGCTGATGGCTCATCACAAAAGGCTGCTGAAAGAGTCCTTACTAGTATATCAAACCTGTGACAAGCAAACTGCAAGTAAAATGGACAACCATGCACACACAGATCAACTGCAACACAACTGGTACTCTGAGAAAGGCCAGGCTATTGACACCCAAAGTGTAAATCCATCTGCATAACTGATGAACACTGTGCATCTCCTGTTCATCTGTCAGGTTATGAAAGAGTAATACTCAACAATGTAAATCAAAAGCATTGGATCTGTCTTCTTTCCCCCCGTCCAAACTGTGCCAGTACAGGAGTACATACGCTCCAAAAAAGGGGCAGCAGATATAGACATACTATACTACACTGGGTGTGTCCACATACAGATGTGGGCACGCAATGTGGTCACGTTGTCTGCAAAGGTCCGCATATAGCCCAAAATGTTTGACTTGGTGGACCCGTGCAGACATGGGAAAATGACAAATTTAAGCTTTTGCAATGAGTAAAGTATAATTTAAGCCTGAGTGTGAGGATTGTTAGCTACATGTTTCCTTTCAGTCAGCAGTGATATACTTTTTAAAAATGCTTTACACTTGACTTTTAATTAATAATCTCCAGCAGAGTATAATGTGTTATTCTTTTATTACTTAATCACATTTAATGTCATATCGTGTCATGTTTTTTCTTGACCGTCATCATTTTGATCATCACTGAGAAATTTGAACTGAAATCTATCTACAACAATACAGCTGTATTGTATGTATACAGTCGTAACTGAAATCTTGCCACAACGTGTCATAACAAACACACAGACCAGGTCGCAGTGAATATACATTTACTTTCGGCACCACATTCGACAGCAGTACAATAACTAAGTTTGATTTCATTTCTAGCATGCTGCTGTTTTCGGAAACGTGAGAACTGTGAGTAATAGAGTGTGAGAGCTCAGTTATCTGCCAACAACAGAAACAGAAACAACCCAGCCAGAATACAAATTCTCTGGTGCCACAATTTATCTCGGTCCTGAAAGTGTAATTTCATTTAGCTGTGTTCATACATTTTTATCAGTCAGCTGACATGAGCCATGCATACGGCCATCTCTGCTTGCTGTTTATGGCTGCAGATCCCTGTGCTGCTGTAGTTACACTCTGTTGGGTAATTCATTCATAGGCAGGATGGGACAGTGAACCCTGACCTATGAGGACATCACACACTCTGCAGCTGCCATGTTGTTAATGGATGGCAGCAGAAGGAAGAGTGACGATGGAGGCTGAGGTGAGATGCAGTGTGTCAGGAACAAACAAAGCTGACAGACAGCAGACGGTACTGTTATAATCAAACAGTCTATGTATTCGCAAGTAGGGAGGGCAACGCGTACACATCGTCTAGAAGTCTAACATACTGTACTACTATTCCTTCGCAAAGTCGGCTCCAGCTGTACCTGCGTCAGCAGCAGACTTGGCCTCGTCTCCAACATGACGTTAGGCTCCAGAGCATAATGACATGCAGCAGAGAGGGTGTGAAAAAAAACACTATTTCAAACCAATCCAAGCTAAGGTGTTAGATGGTTTTAGCTATTCTTAGACTGTCTTCATGGGGTCTGACACAATCACATCTGCTCCACCCCCACCGAGCTGAAAGTACAGATAAATCAAACCTACCTTTTAAGGCAGAAATGCACAGAGATGCAAAAAAAGCCATGAGGCCCTGCTGGCCCCAAGACCTCATGATATCCTGTTACTCTCTTTATGTCTGTGGTTTCTAAAACTGTGGGTTAGGGCCCCAAAGTGGGTCACAAACCCTGTATCTGGTGGATCTGTACATGACAGGAATACTGCTTTTTCATTATTGTGTTTTCATAATTGGGTCCCTGGGTGACCAACTGAATTTCTGCCCTACTTATAAAACAAGAAACAAGATAAATAAAAAAATAAAAAACAAATAGTACGAGAAAGCAAGTATGCATGGGAACAGAGAAATGTGCTTGTGAAAGGAACACAAAAAAGCATATAAGCAGGGGAGAAACAATATATAGTAGGAAAAGAGGAGGTGGGAGAGAGGAATGGAAAAAAGTGCATTACCATATGGCCTGTTGGAGAGACGGAGAAACAGGCAAGTTTAAAGTAAATACAGCCTGAGTCAGGGGAACAAGCATTTTATCAGCTGGGGCTAGATAGCTAATTAGGCTAATGCTAGCTCCAGGAGTGGGCTGAAAACACAGTCCCCAGCTCGCTTTTTAATGTTCCCAGCTGACTGGTTTTAACAGTTAAGTTCATGTAATACTTTCTGCATCCACGAGGGTCCGTGTACCCACCAATTTGTTTTTGTTGACTGGCTACCGCTACACTACAATGGCACCAACTGCTGATACACTCCTCCAAGAGGACCCCAAGCAGACTAGAAAGAAGTATAATGAGAACAACCACACATCCATGGTGTCCATAGCTTCCGCAAGCGAGTATAATGGAGGCCTTAAAGGGGTCTTAAATGATCATGTGATAGCAAGCTACAAGAGCAGATTGTTCACAACAACAGCAATGTTGTTGTACTGCAGTGTAAAGCTATTAAGTTCTAGTTTTATAAGTATGATAAAGAAAAATGTTAAAAAAACAAATAAAAAAATAATTTCAATTTTATTTTTATCTTAAATAATATTAACCCTGTATTTTAGCTGCTTAGCTTACATGACTTATGCTTTATCCCTTATATTTTCAAACAGTGCGTTTTCACTTGAAAATGCTTGTAGATTAGCACTAACTAATGTGTTCTGCAAACATAACTCTCAGACGCAGAGTTTGGGTGGGGTTGCTTGAGTGTGAACTTCACTAAAACCATGCAGGAAAGAACTGCAAACATTATCGCATAAACTCTGATAAAGTAGCACCAGGCACTGTCAGTGATTCTAATCCTCAGTCAAGAAGTGTCTGGGTCGAAACTCTGAACTTTTTTTTTTGGCGGCATCAAAGAGCGATGCAGGATATAAACTCTGTCTTGTCTCAAAATGACCCAACTACAAAACCAACTATGGTGTAAATAGAGATGGGTGATGTAAGCGAGGGCGGTGCATAAAGTGGTTAACTGATCATGCTAACTTTGTAGCTTACCTTAGAGCAGACAAACGCACCATTTACTCCATTTCTTATAATTTAATGTACGGTCTGTACAGGGAACCTCAGTCAGTTCCCTTGACAAATAATGCCACTACAGCAAAGAAGTCAGGCTAAAATACGTTTCAGTATTTGCCACTAAGCTATAAACTGCTTGTTGGCAGCATTGGTATTCCTGACTGGAACTGATGGGTACAGCTGCTTATTTGGAGTAACAAAGAATTTCCTACCATAAATCACTGTACATGAACTCATACAATTACAACTGGCACAGGCTGTACAGTCCTCCGGCAGCAGAACTAGTCTGGCATTGCAGGAACCCTGTTACACATAAACCTCTGCTGATTGGCACTTTGGAAAGAGTTTATGTTAAAATGGAGGGTTAATGTAAAACAGAGGCATACTTTACTGTTATGTTAAATGTGTTAATGCATGTGTCTATTTTTACGGAACAGGCCAAGCAAGGTTCCCGTCACCAGAGGAATATGCCATACAGTAGCAGTCTGTCCTAAATCTGCTGACGTGTCCCTGAGAGGAGAGACGAGCCCACAGGAAAAGCTGGCAAAATGAGAGTACATGCTGTGGTCACACACACACACACACACACACACACACACACACACACACACACACACACACACACACACACACACACACACACACACACACACACACACACAGACACAAAAAGGCTCTCTATTAATTTTATCCAGTTCTATCAATTGTGTCGTGACTCTTCATACACTCATATACACATTAAGCTCTGAAAGGATGTAAATCGCTGCTTTAGTTTCCAGTGATGGGTTTGACTTTAGACAGTCAGTAAGTGTTTCAAACAGCTTGACAGCCACCTGTTTCATCAGCCATTCGCTCTGATTCTTCCTCATTTTAAACAAGAAAAAGACGGTTGAGCTGAGTCAACACCTCTGCTTCCTGAAACCCATTTCAACAGACTGCAAGAAAAGACACTTTACAAGCTTCTTCTTTACTAGTACTGGCCAGTAAAATTACAAACTTAACTGTGGATTTTGGACTTTTTATGGGTGTTTGTGTGTAGTAGTGCGTTCATTTCAGTCGTGCAGCAATGTGCCTGACAGGCTTATGAGGGTGGAGAGGTCACAGGGAGTAGCAGTGAAGTAAGGGTCCATGTCATGTATGTAGATAAAGGGTTTAAATTTAGTTTAATCAATATATTCCATTTGGTTGCACAATATCTGCATCTTCTTCCTGCACAGCTGTTGACAATGTTGCAAAATGACAAGAAAGAAAACTTTGCTCATTTTTTCCGACAGGCTGAAGTTTATGATTAATAGCACCAAATAACAAAGGGCCGAGGAGTCAGGCCAAGTTTGTGCAGCCTTCAATCGCACTTGCATCAATGAAAAACCAGGACTAACTGAAACTAAGACTTAAACAGTCATAAGACAATATAAGCATAAAGAATCAATGTAAGAAACATCTGAAAGACAAAGTGCATCACATATATCTGGGGCACTATGAGTGATTTTAGTGGATGTGTCTCACAGGATAACTGCAACAAATACCAGTTTGTTATTGAATGGCCATGATGAGATGCAGGGTGAGAAACTAACACCTCCCACCAGACCAGTGTTAAAACATCTATCTACCCACTACTTTGGCAGATAGCCAGACATTATTTTAAATTTTTTTACTTAAGCTACTGAGTTTCATCACAGAGGGGATTTTTCTGTGCTGCATGTCTAATGGACTGGCCCTGGTCCATACCTTCTCTCTACAGTGTTAACTGATTGATTAATGCGAGAGAAGCCATCACTGCATAATATTTCAGTATTATCTTCAATGAATCGTGTTGTTATGAAATAATACTTAACATCTGAAATAAATTTGAGAATATCATTTCTTGCAATGATCATTGTATTTCGATATTTGACTTGATTTTCCATGTCAGCAGATGTCATTACATATCAAAGCAATTTCTTACGACTATCTACTACGATTTTAATTTTTCACCCAGCCCAGAGAGAAATGTCAAAACATACTGTTCAGAAAAGAAAGATTAAACAAAGATTTGCTCTTCATTCGAGGTCGAGGCCAACGCACAAAGTCGGCAACAGGATTCTGTGACCTGAATGTGACAGATCTGTACACGTCTACTGTGAATGTTTCTGGAGGAGGATGAGGTGGTTGGCCAGGATGCCTGTTTGCATGTGCCTCAATCCGCTCTGCGTTATATTTGCTTCGTTAATCGGCAATAACAAAAAGCTAAGAGCGGGGCAGATGGAGCATCCAGACAGAGATTTTGTATCATTCAAAAAAACAGGTTGAGCTAAAAAAAACCCTATGCAGAACTGATACATGTCATGGTGCAGGCTGTAAGTCTTCTGGATTTTTAAATATGTGAAAGATAAAAACATAAAGCCATATCAACTTCACAATATAGCTCACGCACCTTTACTCTTGACAGGCCAGTCATCAGTGGCAAAAGTACAGCTCAACTTTTCTCCTGATTTAAAAAAGAATAATATAAAAATATATTCAAATTGTGAATTCATGTAAAAGAATAAAAGATTTGATCATTTATTCTCAAAAATTGTGCACATCATTTTCATTATTCCAGTCACACATAAAACAGAGTACATCACCTCCACTAAAGTCTTATCAAAGCCCAGTGCAAGTGACTGGAAGAGCACCGACTAAATTACACAGGTGGTTGCTGCAATTAGATGTATAATACATGTCATTTGTTTGGCGATTTGAATGTCCTTGCCGCAAATAGGGCAGTCAAAACACCATGACCACCTCCACTCCATATCAGGCCTATTTAAATATTTCAGCCTGATAACAGGAACACAGATTACGGCTGGCCCGACTGTGAAGCTCTGCACACGTCAACTTCAATGTTGTGATGCAGCTACAATAGTTTTCTCAGTAACAAATAGAATAAAAGGAGGGCTGCTCTGTTTTCTCTTCGTGTTTGAATGAAAATGCAGTTCTTTGAAATGCTCTTGTCTCAGTACTGATCCCATGAACAATGGATATGTCTTCATCCCTTTCAACTTTTCCATGAATCCATGAATACCCGTCGTCTGCCAGGGAACAAAATCTTCATAAGAAGAAAATAATCCAGTTTACAGCACACGCACAGATGCAGCATGCTCTTGTGTTTAAGCACAAGGAACCTAATAATGATCGAGAGAGGTGGGTATAAAAGAGAGAAAGACAGAATAAAATTAAAGTAAGTACAAACTGGAGCTCACTTTGCCACAGATCAGCATGTTGTGAAACCACCTGCTAGCAGTAGGATGACAGTTAGATATCAAAGGTTATGAACTGTGCTTTTAAAGGTCTACCTAAACTATCCGTCTTCTTTATTGCCGATGTTTCAGTCTATATTTCCTGTTATCTCCACAGCTGTCAATCATTTGGTTTCAAGGCTGGTAGATCAGAACCCACTCCTTCTGACTGGCGGAAGTGAAATCTACCAGACCTGACACAACCCATGTTCTCCTGTTTTGAATCCAGACACTCTTTTTCCCATCGTCACATCATTTTCTAACTTTCCATCGTCAGTCTCTCATTCTTTTGTCCTTTTTCTTTCTTTTTTTCCGAATTGATTTATATCTGCTCACTAAGCCTGGCTTCCTTAGTTACTGTTGCTAGGCCTGTTGAGCTTCATGTTCTCCACAAATATGCACAAGCATGACAGTGGTAAGATCTGTGCTTCAGCGTTGGTATTTGTGGCAAAAAAAGGCTTTGAGGATGATGACTAACGTTATCTTGGATAATAAGTTTGGCTGGGTTTGCTGAAGCATAAACTTTCCTAAATTCAATGAAGAGCGGCACAGGGCAGCTAAGGTTAGCCTAAACTCTGATATAGCATTGAGGACTGGGATCCAGACAGTGGCAAAAACTAGTGAAACTGTAAACAGTTCAATAACTTTCAATAATGAAAATAATCATTAGTTGAAGCACTAGCTGGATTACTACTGTGTCGTTTAACCGGCTCCTTACAGTTTAGTCCATCGATTTCGAGAGGCTAACAAAAACAAGGCTGTCCAAACTCTTTAAGTTCTGAGTATCGCTCTTTCTACATCCCCATGCATGTGGTTACTAAGCTACAATTGGGCAATCTCTGTTTGGGGGAGGAGTTTAGTGACAGATGAAACAGTAGGAAAAGTTTCCCTCCTCCCACGCGTACTTTGAGCAAGGCACTCCCTCACCCCAACCATCAGCAGGGTGGCTCTACTGGAACAACACCGTCTCTCTCCTGGGACTCCCAGCTGTGAATTTGTGTGACTCTAAAGTGACTGTGAAGCTGTTCCCTGGTTCAAAGGAGGATTTTCATTTAACCATACCCTCAGAAAATAAACCCTTAAAAACAGCAGTGACACGATTTCTTCTTTGGTAACTCTACTTACTCTATGAATCAGTCGAACATCTGTCGGGAGCAACACGCACACAGAGTCAATACTTCCAAACAAAAACTCTATGTCTGAGAAAGATTCAGTATCTGGGGATCCCCAGCTTCATTTAAGCCTTTTATTGATTCAGTGTTTGCTCCAGAACCGCATTTAGTTAGTAACAAGGGATCTGCCTGCTGTCTAAAATTACATTTTATTCTGGCATTACAAACATATTGACCTGCTGAGGCCTCAAGGGGTTTCAAAGCCACAGGTCTATTAGCTACATGACTGTGCTGTAGTTACACAACAGCAGGAACTCACACACATGCAATCAGTATAATGAGTAAAGCTCTGTGTGTGTGTGTGTGTGTGTGTGTGTGTGTGTGTGTGTGTGTGTGTGTGTGTGTGTGTGTGTGTGTGTGTGTTTGTGTGTGTGTGTGTGTGTGTGAAGAAGGATGCATATACAAACAAGACGTACATTACAGACACATGAGGGTGACAGCAGACAGTGCAGAGATCAGCATCCACCTTGTCCTGCACTGCACACCAGATAACAGGCCAAAGACAAAGCATGCTCCAATCTACACCCATAATGCAACATCCTCATCTTCCGTCACTGAACTGCTCCATTTTTCAACATGCTTGAAAAATACATCATACATCAACATGCTCTGCTTTTACAACAGCAAAATGCTTTGAGCCACTGAAGTCTCGCTGCCTATGATGAGAGACAGATGTATTGATAAAGCCAAAGTTTGAGACATGCATGGACAGGCAGAGGCTGAGCGCCTAGAGCTTCAGATAACAGACAGCAACTTTCACTCATGAGTTCTGGACCAGCCAGCGTTACAAACTCTCTGAATCCCTACGGAGACTGTTCATGTCTGCTCCTCTCCTCTCTTCAGTTTGCTGGAGGAAAATCACCAGACTCACTTCTGAATCCTCTGCCACCGACTAGAAACTAATCCAAACCTCTGGCTAATAACAACACACTGAGAAATAGTTGCAATTCAACACTGTGATCCACCTTTGGGTAAGAACCGAGCTGAGACACAATGTGTCAGGAACAAACAAAGCTGACAGACATATCAGCTGTGGACCAATGTATGGACGAGTGGAACTGGCATGAGTGGCATTTATTTTCCTTGCCGCTATTCTTTGTCAAACTGAATTTAAGGATATTATTTCATTAAATCTGTTCTGACCTGTATTGTTATAAGAGAGACATGTGTGTGACATGGGTCGAGGAGGAACACATCTCATCTGAGCAGGAAAAAAAAAACACTCACACTGCTCACTGCTTTGATAAATCCAATTACCGCCTATCTAGAGCTTGACTCAAACAGCTGATAACTTTCTTAATCAAGTCTGTGTTTGTTGGTCTTTCCTGTGCTTCATTGCTCCTTTATCTTCCTCTCTAGCTCCCCTCTCACACCACTGATTAGCAGGAAAAGTAGACTTAAAAGAGGGACACTGGCTTCTCAAGAGCCGACAGGAAAAACCCTCTGAGGTTTGTCCAACAAGGAAGACTTTAATGGGGCATCCTGGTGAGGCGCAGGCTCATGGTTGCAACATTATCCTCCTGTGTACAACAATGCACTTAGAGATACGTGGGTCTGTATGGAGTCCAGCTGCCAAAGTTTCCTGTCATTTCACATGCTTACTGTGTACTGTGTGTGGGAAAGGAGAAGAGGGGAAACTTCAACTATACATTATGTAATTACATAAAAAAGGAGTGGATTCTTCACAGTTATCATCATAAAAATGTAGAAAGGTATTTTCAATTTCCAACTGATGCCAGGGGACTGAAAGTATGAATGGTTTCAAGAGAAACTGTGAGCCTTTGCTGCAAAGATTTAAAGCATGTCAATGAATTTATAAATGATCCATATTTCTAGAGTATCATGTGAAAGAATTTCATATTTTTACACTGCAAGTCAGTGGAACTAGTAAACCTCAGAGATGCTCCTGAACACTCGCTGCATCACTGTGAAAACTAATTAAAGCAAGACAAACTTTTCAACTCCAACTAATGCATCTCGAGATTCATGACCAGATATGAAGATATGAGATGTGAGGAACACTTTTCAGTCCTTATTCTATTGCCTTACCTAAAAAGATTACAAAGGAATTTGTCAGAAATGGCAACGTTCATTTTTGCACAGGAACAGATGATAGCTTACAGGCACTGATACTGTGCTCAAGAAGTGTCTCTGAACTGGCATACAGACTCCAACAAGAGGGACATTCTCCCAAATGGGATACTTTTGAACAGATAATGCTATTTGGAGAGCGCTTTGATCTTAAGAGCCACAGTATCATGGGTGTGTGTGTGTGTGTGTGTGTGTGTGTGTGTGTGTGTGTGTGTGTGTGTGTGTGTGTGACAGAACTAATTCCTCTGGCAGGGACACTGTCCTTCAGAGTATTCACAACTGGGAATTTGAATTAGCTACCATAATAGTGAGAGTCCAGCTCACGCTGGCAAGCTCCGAGCTGCTTCTGAATTCACCACAGTGCTTGTGAACAGAGATGACTTGTCTGATTTTCTTTGCCCCACTAAACACTAGGTAAGTCAATCTTATCTCAAGTATGGCTAATGAATGAATGAACATGCAAACTTGTGATCACACTTTGAACATAACTCCCAAAGGGGAGTATTTGTCCATATTTTCAAACCTTTCAACATTGTAACGTAATTAGATTCACATCCTTTCTAATTCTCCTATCCTTTGCCATGGGAATAAACGAGATGAAAAGGAACAACAGGGAACCACTGTGGAGCCCTTTACAGCATTATTAGGAGTTGATGGTGAGGGCACGCACACTGAAAGTGACAGTGCCACTAAAAATGTTTATAATAACTACTATCCCAGCTTCTCAAATATAGAGATTTGCCGTTTTTCTCTTTTTTATAACATTGTATTTTTCTCATATTTTTCTCTCACATTTTATCGACTGAAGCATTAACTGGACAAAATTAGCTGCGAAAAAAAGTTAATTGCAGGCCTAAAAAGCACCAGCGCAACTAGTAACAAATTCAAGATTTTGCATTTCGGATGTACTTAAAAAGATGCAGAGAAGCAGCCTTGGAGGTGGATTAAAACCTTTGGTTTTGCATTAGTTTCATAGAGCCAAGATCCGGGAAATTTAGTCCACCTATGTTAAGCCTTGGGTGCTTTTGAAGTACGGCTACAAAGTTAGTTGCATGACGGCAGAGAGAAATTATTAAATGCCTTGTGTCTTTCAAAGCGGAGAAAGATGAGATGGGAAACAACACTTTGCTTATGCAGCACCACCTTTGTTTAAACACAGTAAATCTCTCTCTGTGTAAAAACCCCGGCCAGGTGCAGCCGATCATACAGGCTCCATATTAACACTGCCCACAACACAACTCCCGGGAAAGTTGCTTATCATGGAGTGTCACTTTGACCCTCTTAACAACCACACACACACACACACACACACACACACACACACACACACACACACACACATACACATACACACACATACACACACACACACACACACACACACACACACACACTTATCAGCCTAATGGAAAAGTAAAAGGGCTGCTCTGGTTGACTGGAGCAAAGCAAACAAAGAGAGACAGATAGGACAAAATAAAAGACAGGTGGAATACACACAGGACCTGCACAAAAGCAAACACACACACACCCAAAAATAAGGAGGTTATAGAGGCAGTGTACTGTGCACACAACCCCCCACGCAGAACACTTCATACAGACACACAGCAGGATACACTGGCCTACATTAGCTCAGGCAAGACACAGACAGAGTTAACACAAGCTGGATGCTCCCCCAACACAAAATAGTGACTCTCTCTCTCCCTCCCTCCTTCGCTCTCACTCACTCACACAGAATATAGATATGTGTACACCAGCAACATTTCACACATGACATGCTATCACATGCACGGGCCTGGTATATTATGAATGGAATCCATGCCTCCACATACATCAAGCCAATCACATTGGCTATTTTCATTATTACTACTATTATACTACTACTGATGTTTCCAGAGTCCTGTCACATGACCCTAAAGATCTACCAGTTGAAGAAGATCCTGTAAACCAACTACATATTGTAAACTGATGAATATTGTGTTGTCAAGGCAACAACTCACACTTATTGTCCAGTTCATTAGGTACACTCAGCTGAAACTAACGCGGTCCAACACAACAGTCCTGTCTTCCCGTCACGAAGGTTATGATGTTCAGTTGTTGTTGAAACTGTTTGAGAGAAGTGTTGATTCAACTGTATGATCATTTTGACGGCTGCAGGTTGTGATGCTGTTTAATTGTATTGTGTTATACTGACAGATGTTACAAACAGGGATGCAATTTACAATTATTTTGGTTATTGATTAATCTGTCAGGCATTTCTTGATTAATCTTTTTGTCTATAATTAAAAAAAAAAAAAAATCAGAAAACAATGAAAAATACTTATGGCTGTTTGTTGAACCCAAAGATATTCAAATTACTACACGTTACAAAAAGGAAAAGCACATTTGAGAAGTTTGAAGCATCAAATGATTGGCATTGCTGCTTGAGAAATAACTTAACTGATGATCACATTTTCTGTCAATCGACTAATCGATTAATTGTTTCAGCTCTAGTTTTTAATATCTAGTATCTAGTCTTACTGATATAAATGGGACAGGTAAAATATTTAAAACATAAAGTTGAATCTCTAAAACAGTTTCAACACAAGCCTAACATTAGAGGATTTATTGCAGGGCTCTTGGATTGGGCTGAATTCGTTTGACTGTTTATCAAATAACAATGTTATATGTGTTTCTTCCCAACAGGGACATCAGCTGACAGAAATCCTACACACCACAGCAGTGAATTAAAACTGGATCAAGGTTGTTCTCACAGTAGAAAAAACAGACAGATGTTTAAAGCCACCATTCATCCTGACAGCATGGTGTATCAGTGATTTAACCCGGTGTGTATCTGCACACTTCCTGATCTCTGCTCATTTCTGGGCGGCAGCAGCAGCAGCAGCAGCTTATGCTGACGTGCTCTATAGGCTAAACACCCCCCACCACCCACCGACCCACCCCCGTGAGTCAGGCCAGCAGCCTAATATTAATAACAATCACTCTGAATGCTTTTCACCTTTATTCATTAACCGGCGCCGCCGCGATACAGTGGTTAACAGGCTGCCCGGTGTGGACGTGCTCCGCTCCCACTGCCACGGGTAGGCAATCACCGGCACAGCGGGAGGTCTGTGCACGCCGACCGGCCAGCCCCGCTACCCTGCTGCCCTTGTCTACACTCATCTCCACCAAATCAATGCCTGCCCACTGATACTAGCAGGCCCTTTATCACATTCCTCACAGCATCGGTGAAACCGCAAAACCGAGACCCAGAAAAAGAAGGGAAAGAGCCATTAACAGCGGCGAGTCTCCCCGCTCCATCTTCGCTTTGTCCTGGAAGGAAACATCCACACGGACCAGAGGACGGACCGTGTGGCCAGAAAAAGCAGTCGAGGAACGGGAAACCTACCTTTCGACTCAGCGCTGTCCCCGAGTAGAAGTAGTAGGCTATCCCCAGCACCCACAGCACCGCAAAACATAACAATATCCTCGATTTCCTCCGCATGACTGCCTGTTTTTTTTCGCCCGCTTGCCTGTGTGTATCGTGGCTCGGCTCGGCTCGGCTCTAGTCTGGCTGTAGCGGCTCGTCCCGGTCGGCTGTGTCCGTGCAGGGCGCTTCGCCGTGCGGCTTCGGCAGGCTTCGTCAGTCGGTCAGGGGGAGCGGAGGGAGCAGGAAGCAGCCAGCCAACATCAGCGAGGTTAGAGGGCAAAGGCTAGCCGACTCTAATCCAATCAAACACCGGCTCACGCAGCCCTGGAGGAGGGCCGGGGCTGGCTGCAAATCGAGCTGTGCAGTGCCGTGCGGCTCCGTGCTAAAGCTGAGTACAGGGGTGGGGACAGCCCTGTAGGAAAGGATTGTTGTAAAATGTTAGTTATGTAGCTCTGAGGGCTGAGAGAGAGGCTCTGTGATCATCTAGCTCCATGATTTCAGTCCGTGTGGAGCTGCACGTGCTCCGAGCAGACACTGGGGGCGCCAGACACAGTTTGAACTGGGTTAAATGGGAGAAAACAAAAGCGTTTCCCCTTAATTTCTCTGGTTCTTCCTTGGCCTCATAAAGAACCAACCCAGAACATTTAAAGACACTGCGCGAAAGACTTGGAATATTTTAGTTTCCTTCCCCCTTCCTCCTTCTCCTGTCCTGAAGCTCAGTCCCGTGGTCGGCATGTTGCAAAAGAAAGTTATTCTGGTGAACACATCTGGGGCAATAATAGAAATCAGCCTAAGACTTTATCATTCTGTTCCGAACATAGTATAGTGTGTTGTATTTTATACATATTGGAAATAGTGATTACAGTTAAAGTGATCAGTCGATTAGTCGATTGACAGAAACATCTGCAGCTATTTTGATAATCAAAAACTTCTTTACATCATTTTGAAGTAAAAATGCAAAAAACTCCTTTGCGGCTCAGTTGTGATGGTTTGCAGCTTTTCTTTGTCATATGTGGGAAATAAACCGAACATCGATAGTTGACCGGACAAATGGTCCATTTAGTAGCTGTTCTGGAGCTCTCGATCATATCGCACCATCTCTATTAGCAGATAGAGTCATGATGCTCACTTGTCCATGTCTCTCAGCACTTTGAGCACTTCTCATCAATGTTGGCTTTAAAATTTAGACCATAAGTTACTTCTCGGAAACAAGAGTTGACCAAACGATCTCACAACCACCATCTTTTGTTTTTACGACTGCAGACAAAACGAGTGATTTGATGACATTACCCTGTGGTTCCGGGAGAAGGTATGGGTGTTTTTCACTATTTGAATAATTCATCTAGAAAATAATGACATTAAATGTTAGTCAACAGTTTTAAGTAAAATGTCAAACCACACGTGACAATGACATACTATACAGTTGATGATGTGTCTTAATTATGAGGAAGAGAACACATAGTAATCAAAATTATGAAGAAGTTAGGTTGTGGTAACTGAAAATGTGGTTTTATAGTGATAGTCATGACGAAACAAAAACAAAGATTGCTAATCTGCTTCACCAGGACTGTGTGGGTTTAGATCGGTTTGATTGGCATTTTCACGGGAACATGAGCAAACAACCCCACAACTTTCAGATGTTGTTAAATCGTAATTGGTGCAGAGAAAAGTGTGATAACACCTTTTTCAGGTCCACAGACTAAAAAAAACAAACCAAAAAGACTGCGACACTCTGTCATGAAAAACGAAAACGGTCCTTACTCTGGCATAAAGTCATATGTTTATGTGGGACCTCATTGCTTGTAGTAAGAAGCCGATTGAGAATAAAAGTGCTTTCGGGCCATTAAAAGCAGCAGAAATCTATAACATTCAGTAACTTCCACATAAAAGGAACATTTTGTGTCGCCTAATCTTGTAGTTTATGGATCATCTTTTGAAAACCTTTAAATATTCAGTGAGACGTTTTGGAGCAAGTCAACCTGCCATTGTTAAACCATTTGAAAGCACAGTTCAAATAGATTTTTCTACGGTCTGTAGCACTCAGATCGACTCTCTCTCTCAGCTGAAACACCTCTGACTAAACTAAAAGGTCCAGTTCATGTTCAGCTTGCTTCAGTCGGCCTCTGAAATCTTTCATTTTAATGGTGACAAAATGTGATTTTGACTGGAAAGCAAAGTGCCCTGCAGTCCAAGTAAAAAAAAAAAAATGCTGTCAATACACACTTTGTGCTGTTCCTCAAAGAGTGTTCTAGTAGTATTACACACACACACACACACACACACACACACACACACACACACACTTATTCATTGCTGCTACCACTACGGTGGTCTGAGGAGACACTCAGTGTGTTTATGTTACCCACAGTAGTGTTAGAGCATGGATGGATGGAAGTCAGAGAGAGAGAGAGAGGTGGAGGAGTAAGAAGCAGAGAGAAGCAGATGTGCAAATTTAGGTGCACAGAGGTAAAAGAGGTTTTCATCTTTTGCCCTTAGCCTTGGATGTCCTGAACAACTGTTATGAGGGTCTCAAATTACCCCTGAAGAGGATCAGTTAGGCTTTCAAGAATTCAACTCGTCTTCCAGAAATAGAGAGCAGAGGCAACAAGTCTGTCTATTGGCTGTGAACTTTTCAGCTGCAGGAGCTGTAAAGAGTTACTTTAAATGAAGTTAACGTGTGTTTCATTATATAAATGCTGTATATTATAGGTACATAATCAAAGATATCACTGCAATAATCTGAAATAAGTAGTGCCAATTATGGAGGTAATGGTACCAAAACATGACCAAATCAATAAACTGCCAACAGTGTCTTTCATTAAAATCCCCTTTTAATCAACTTTTTGGTAAATGATGGTTAATGTGCAGGTTTACTATCACTGTATAAATATGTAGCGTACACAGAAGTATTCTTAATAGAGCAGAGAAAAAACTGGTCACATGGTCTGAAGAAGCTGCGAGGCAGGAGGCCTGAGACTTGAATAATGAGTTCATTCAAGTCTCATAAACCTATGATGAAGTGGGAGTGAAATACAAGCCCAGACACTTTTTAGATGCAGGTGTTTCAACATTAGCAGAGCAGGGAGGATTGTGTAAAACTGGGCTAACTGAAGAACTGCCTTCTTTAGGTCTGAACGAGGACCGATGAGTCCAAGTCTGAAACATTTCAGTGCAACTTTCAACTATTGGTCAGATTCAGAGAGAGTGAATTGTGCATGCATGTTTCTAGCTGTCATGTCATGTTGGAGACCTTCTTCAGAGACACGTCCCAGCAGTATTATAGCTTGTCTGTCAGTAGTTTAATTTCTCTCTGAGGCAACAGAAACAAACTAGAGGCTTCACTGGTGCATTGACGAGTCAGTTACTGTCATCATTAGTTGGCTCTGTGAGCTCTACAGGAACCCAGAGTAGGATAGTTACATTGACACAAGTCAATCTGTAACACTTTTCCTCATATGCACTTACATTTAGAGATATATTTTTCCTGCTTTGTAGTATTGAATGAATATATAGATTGTAGATGTGGATGCTTTTTTCTTTACACTGTATCTTAGCTGCTGTACGGGGGTACAAAGCATTGGTTTTGCAGACAGAGATTTTTATATAATAGACAGCTTTGTAGCACTGCATCATTCTCACTATATTCTCACAAAGAATGTACAATGACTTGTGTGAGCAGTGTTGCTGTGTATGTTATGTAAGCAGATGCATCAAAACCTACCACACACATTTTTGTGTACCAGCTCACTGACAAACAGGAAGCTATTTTGCAAAACCTGGTGACTAGTAATCATTAATCCTACAAACCACAATTTTCTGCAGAAATGATCTGTCAAAGAGCTGAAACGAAGGTCAACTCAAACTAAAGACTTTCTAAAGACTGCTCAGTCCCACACAGCTTTTCAGAAACAAACAGGAGACAGAAAAGTGAAAACTAAGGGAAGATGTGTTCAAGCCATTTCCTGTCTGAACTGCAAACTAAAAGGTAAAAGGCAAAAAGTAAAAGTTCCCATTTTCTTGAACTTTGCTTTGCAGGAGTTAGTCTGATCCAACCTCTACTAACAGTAATATGAGAACATCTATACAGCATTGTATGTGCAGGTGCAGCATCATCATCACAGTCCATTTGATATCTTTTTTTTTTTACTACGATACTGCTTATTAAGTTGAAGAAAAAAAAACTTTTCCCCAAATCATTTAAAAGTAAATGAACAGCAGTATAATCTTAGTACATCAGAGCCCCTGATCATTATTTATTTAAGCAAGTGCAGGAATAATGTTAATCTCTGTAGTTTTTTAAGAGCTTGACTTGATTCTGACTTTTATGTTTTTGCATCAATGTTTACAGACATTGTCACTTTAAATGATCAATTTACAGTATGAAAACACTGAGCTGTCACTTGCTGCCAGTCCTTGTATCAACAACTCAGTTACTCTATTCAAAGTAAAATAAAACAACTGTCAGTTCAGTTTATCTAAACATAAAGCAACCTGCTATTGAGGCGACTGTGTGTCTGCCAGGGGCATCACACCGTGACAGATTTACAGTAGGTTTTATATACCTTCATTGGTAAATAGGAGAGCTCCCCACTCATTAGATAAAGTCTCTGTTTTCAGCAGCTGTACTTCACCCAGAGGCATGAGTATGTCTAGTAAATCAAAAATAGTTACTGAGTTGGGCAGGGTGAGAGCAGCAGACATTTACTGGTCCTGTACTGTGCTCAAATAAAAAGGTAATTGCACAAAGAAATTACACGCATACATGAAAACAATACTGTGCACAAAATGACACAATAAACATGCTTGAGACAGCACTGTATTTCAATTTATATTTGTTACATAATTAAGTTTTGGTAAAAAAAAAAAAAACAAACAATCCAGAAAAGATTTAGTACAGATCATATACAAATCCATTTTCTATTCAGTAAGATGCTAATCATATCTCATTGAAACCAGTTCCTTTAAATTATAATATAAACACAACATTTTACACATCATTGTGTAGCAGCAAGAGGAAACACTTCAGTGACCAATTTGCAGACAACAAATATTTACCAGTTAAATCAGGCAATGCAATGTTGTTCTTAATTCCTCTGTGTCTGTTTCAAACCTCTAGAAATCTACTGTGAGCGTTTTCAGTGACTACTGTGTTTACACTGTTTATAGCCTATGACATCTGCAAGCTGTTGTGTCTCATTTCAAAAGCTGAAATATACATACATACATACATAAATATAGTCTCTCCTTAGCAAGAAAATATATTCAAATTTAATTTCAATGAGGGAATCTAAACTGAGGGTTGTTGTTGTGACAATTTCAAACAGTGTACTTGTCCTCTCCTTGCCTCTGTGCTTTGTGGTAGTGGGTGTAGCTGGCATACAGGTCATTGAACACCTCTCTGACTCCCATCTGCAGTCCAGCCGTCAGAAACTTGATATCCTGCTCCATACACAGGTCCAGAATCTGATAGATCCCCTCAGTTAGATGCCGCTTAATGTCCGGTCGCAGAGTAACCTGGAGACGAGAATAAGAGCGAAGTTATGAAAAAAGATAAAAAAGCTCAGGAGACAATAAGAGAAAAGACAGCAGACTCAAATATGACAAAAGGAAATCAGAAAAATCTCATATCTTTGTCATATCTTTGTTTTACTAGTTGATCCTTCCTCTCTCTCTCTCTCTCTCTCTCTGTCTCTCACACAGACACACACACAGACACACACACACACACACACACACACACACACACACACACACACACACACACACACACACTAATATGATCATCTTTTCCCCTTTCTTACTAAATTAATGGAAACATCGTAGTGTACGTGGCAAAATGCTACAGCCTGAGGCAAACCTGTCAAATCAAAAACAATGTGCCAGAATAGTTGAATATTCACTTTTCAGGTCTTATATTGAACTTCATAACTAGAGGGGCATCAAAGGACAAACATCATCATGTGTCCTGGCAACGTATATGTTACAAAGGGATGATTCTGACAGTTATTCCTGTTTGGAACATGAACAGCAAATATTCAAAGAGGCAAATGTAATTAAGGGTCAGTTATGAATAAATGGTCCATGAACCTGGATTTAAACCCCCAGGGGCATCAGTGAAAAGAACGTCCTAAAGGGGAATCAATAAAATATCGTTGTTGTTTTTGTTCCTATTTTCAGCTTTCTGTACCTATAATGTGATATAATGTAATTCATTTGATATAGTGTGATTTAACGTAGGTATTCCACTTTGCTCTTATTCCATTTGTTTGACTGAAATATATTTTATAGTAATAAGCATCATCTGCTACTGCTGCTCTGAACTGAACTGAAAACTAAAACGGACGATGGAAATTTAAAACTATCCTGAGGTTCAGGTCTGAAACTCAATACAGAACTTTGACCCAGTCTACGTTCACTAATACTGTTGCAGAGGACTGTCTAGTCCTGTGAAGACTGGGAGCTACACACACACACTTCACATCTACTTGTGTGATAAAAGTAGAGCAGCGCTCAGACAGCTAGACAACCAGCAAGGCTCTCTGTCTTTCTCCAAAAACACACAAATACACACACCCACACTAACAAGTCAAAAAACAGCCTTTGCAAACAGTGAACTCTCTAAAACAAACCAGCAGCATATGCAATAGTGTCTGGTTATTCATCCCAGTTACATTATCTCCCCACAGGTATTCAGGTTTTACACCATGACCTGATGACATCAGACCTCTCCAGGTCTTTGGATATTCATCATGACAAAGAGTGACAAGACGATGGCTGCTCTGCACTGCTCACCGTACCTCTTAGTAATTAGATTAAAAACTCACTCACCTAATTACAGGCTTCCCATTATAAATACTATCCAATCAAATGTCACATGGAGCAGCAGAGGGCCACAGTTACAGTTAGTGGTACACTGATTGTTCTGATACCTGGATGCAGTGATACCCAAAGAGAACAGGAGCCCAGTGGTAGCACATAGGCAAAGTTATGTTTATCTCTGTGTCTCAGTTGTGTGGTTGAGGTCATGCCAGCGCTCCGTGCTCTCTGGAATCTAATGAGTCACTGTCCTCTTTCACGTTGGGTCTTTGCACTAGCTTTAAACACTTTTATTGTTAAACAAAGTACACTGTTAAATGTTGCTTTGCAAAAGTGCACATACAATATATATTGGTAACACACTGTACATGAACTCGTCTGTGGTATAACTCCACTGCCTGTTATGATGCAGTTCTTGGTTATACACTGCATTACCTTACTGCAATTCTTTATTCCTAATACTTTGCTCATTGCTGCTTTATAGTATTTGGTTCCATACCTGTATATTTCTGTTTCTCTACATTGTAATGTCTGTCTACTCTGTGCAAGCAAAACATATTGCATTTCCTCTCGTGCTCTTCTCTCTCTGTCTCACCTTTGTTTTACTCTTGAAAATCAATTTTTGTGTTTTTTTCTTACCTATAATGTGGATCTAAGGATGAAAGGTGTCATATGTTGAACTAACTGTAAAGCTCTCAAAGAAAATCATGTGACTTTGGTCTGTATATGGTAAGTAAACGAGATCTACTGTGTCTGCCAACTTATATCACATTTGGATAGAAGATCATATACACACCACCAATATTTTCCTAATATACAACCTTTAACCTTATTGAAGGCTCTCTCACCTGTACCTGTGGTAAACACCTGCATCTGGACTTGTGACATCTATTTAATTCAAATTAAATAATAAATATATATAAATAAATAATAAAGATATTCAATTAAATCTCCATTTAAATGGGAAGTGTACAGATTTTGCACCTCAGAGTCTGTTTACAAGTCTGCAGAGAAATAAGTTGTATGGGGGCGTCATGTGGCGTAGTGGTCTAAGCAGGCGCCCCATGTGTAGAGGCTACAGTCCTCGCTGCAGTTGGCCCCGGTTCGAGTTCCGCATCGGACGGCCCTTTACTGCATGTCATTCCCCCTCTCTCTGCCTCCCCGTTTCCTGTCTCTCTACTGTGTGCTATCAAATATAGGCATAAAAAAAAAAAAGCCCCCCAAAAAAAATATATTAAGAAATAAGTTGCATGACTCCAGACTGAGCTGCGTGAAATTTAATGAATTACCTCAAGTGACATAACCTGGGTCAGCGTCGGTTGTGGCTGAAGACTACAAGTTTGACAATGAAAATCTGAGGATGTGGAGGTAGAAAGGAGTGATTTTACCAGACCTTTGTAGCCTGCTCCTCATCTCTGCTTGAGGCAACATTTACCTGGTATTTGTATAACACACCCAAATCTTTGAATTGTCAAAGTGCACTGTGAGTAATGTAGGCACCAGACTTGTTTGTAATGTTTGTAATAAAAGCAACAATATATCTGGTTCTTCTGCATTCATTTTGATGCGTTTTTGTCCATAGTGAGTCCGACAATGTTACAGAAGTGCAAGGCTAAATCAGTAGAGCACTAAATTACTAATGTTTTCAATAGAACTGTAATATTAATATTGTTTATAATATTAAGACAAGTGGCCAAATGCACAAACTCAACCTGCATAATAACATGACTTTTCTAACTGCTGCTCCACTAATAACACCTGGCTGCTGCATGGAAAGTTCAGTTCAGGCTGAGAGCCATTAGAAGCAGTTCTGACACAGAGACGGCTAAATTACCCCTGACTTGCAAAGAGGTCGATCTCTTTGAAATGCCTGAGTAAAAGCACAACATAAAATCAATTTTAGGATTATTAGATGACTCACACAGAGCTCAAAGAATCTCTAACACCTCTTCTGCATTCTGCCTGTCTGCCTGTCTGTCTGCCTGCCTGCCTGTCTGTCTGTCTACTTTCATGTCTCCCCCTCAATGTGTAACTCTGCTGGAAACTGCTGAGTCAGGTTGGCGTCATGTTAAATACAGTCTGGTAGAAGAGAGGAACCGCACTCACAAACCAGACGTGAGTCACTTCTCTGAGGGAACATCCAGCCTAAAGCTTCATTCCAGCACATTGACTTACAGTAATCCTGGACCTGTTCACTGAGATTTGTGAACATTTACAATCTGGCCAGTGGAAATACTTCACATCTCTGCTTCTGAGCGTCAGCGTCCCCGTCACTCTGCTCGGCTCAATCTCTCCAGCTCAGCACGCACCACCAGACAAACAGGGCTGGATCAAAGGATCAGCTGAGATCCTGCTGCCTCATTCATACATGTTATGTGTGTGTGTGTGTGTGTGTGTGTGTGTGTGTGTTTGTCTGTCACTCACAGCTGTAGAAAATCACAGGGTATAGCAGATGTGTTTGGAAGAGGAACTGAGCTGTATGATACCATGACTGTGTGTGTGTGTGTGTGTGTGTGTGTGTGTGTGTGTGTGTGTGTGTGTGTGTGTGTGTGTGTGTACCTTCTGAAGCTCTGTGACGTACTGAGCCACGATGAAGGCCGACAGCGTGGTGAAGTTCTCAGCTGTAGCAGCAATGTGAGAGTACATCCTCTCTATCAGTCTGGAGCACTGGAGATACACGTCACAACCTGGACCTTGAAAAACAAGAGACTGATGTCAATTCATTCACCTGTTTATATGGAGCAAATACACTTCCTGTTTAGACAGTCCAGCTGCGACTTATTGTTTTTGGTGCAGTTTTACCTAGGTTTAGTTTACCGTAGGAGGCATGGAAACTCTCCCTCCCTGCCCTGTAGGCTGCTTCAGGTCCACTACCTGTTGTGCTTTCACGCTGCCCCAGTTTCACTAACAATGTTGCTATGCAATACTTTAATTGCCCTATTAAGACTTAAATGTTTAAGCCAAGATACTAAATGATACATGACTTCAAGTACAGCAATAACTGAATGCAAATTCCAAATTAAGGATATTTCTACAACATGCTGATACAGCACTCTTGTTGGCATGTCTCTATGGTGATTAAGCAGAGACTTCTACAACAGATGTCAGAAGTTTACAGTGGATTTACATTAGAAAATTAATCAAGATTATGAAAACTTCCTGTCTTAATATTTCTCCATTTCTGGGAGGCCGCTGCTGAGTAAACATCAGACACTGCCAACAGTGTTGAAATGTGACTGGGCATGACACAGAGTCGCTGTCAGTTCCAGGAACAGGTAAAAAGGTGGGGAGATGAATCTCCTCTTTTAAATTTAATACAGCATTAAACTGACTTTAAAGTCAATTCAAATGAATTTTTTGCTAATCTTCTGAGTAATCTGAGTATGTTAATGGTTTATTAATGAATCTCTTGACATGTTGGCAATATTAGATGACTTTTATAATCTTTATTACTTTCTGTAACTACGGCGTTTCATAATGCACCCTTAAGTGAAACCCCTTAAATCATACAATTATTCACAAAGACAAAATTAGAGCGTCCCCTTCCGAGCCTGTAGGTGTTACCTTTGTCACTGTCTCCTCTCTGCCGACCCTCCTGCATGATGGATGCCACCAGACGGTAGAAGACATTTAAAAAGGATGGAGCTGCATTCAACATCACCTGGACGGGGAGGGGGAGAGAGAGAGAGAGACAGAGAGGGAGGGAGAGAGAGAGAGAGAGAGAGAGAGAGAGAGAGAGCGAGAAAGAGAGTAGATGTCACACTATATGTACAGTGGGGTCCAAAAGTCTGAGAACACTGTCCCACTCAAGTGAATCAGGAAGTAGAACTAATATTGCTTATTGCAGATTGGACTGTCATAATGTTGGCAGCTTGGAGTAGCTCTTTCAGTAAAATAAAGTGAAACTTCAAGAACTGCTCAAAGGCATAAAGACCACTTGTTTTAAAAGCAAAGTGGAGAGGCTTCACAGTGTATTCCTTCCTATTCACTGCTCTGACACAGTAGATTTTCTCATGAATCCCACTCAACTCGACAAACTGATGGTTCCGTCAAATAGTAGTTCACGCCCTCAGACTTTTGACTGTTTAAATAAGTCTGGTTGAATTACAGGGAGATGTGTAGAAAATGGTGCAAAACACAAGCAGAACATTCCCACTTACTGTAATGGTACAGTCAAAGAACATGATGTCTTGGGTTTAAGTATTTCACTTTGCAACAAACAGAGAGAATTATACATGTGATACTGCCACAGACTGTAGTACAAAGTTTTTTCTCAAAGTTTAAAGAAATTTAAAGAGGAAATTAAAAGTTTTAGGGTGTTAGAGACTGAACAGAGACATTTTATTTGGAAATTTCAAACAAAGCAATCCTGCAATATCCATCTATTACATTATTTCCACTGCTCCTGCCATAAACTCACAGTTCAGTAAATGACTGAGGTAGAAGTTGGATTCCCACAAGAGCTACGTTTGCATTTCTGTCCATACTTCTCCCTCTACTCAAGGCCTACAGTGGGTAGAGGGAGGGGGAATATAAAACAGAGGGGGATGATGTCACCAGCTCTGGTTGGAGCTCAGTAATGGTTTCCATCGTCTTAAACCCGCACCATGCCAACCTATGCTGCATGCCAGCTCCCTACCTCTACTCTCCACCTCTGTCCCTCCCTCGTCTCTGTCCTATCACACCTCCTCTCTCCACTTCACTCCCTCTCTTATCTACATTGTCCTGAGCCTTTCCTCGCATATCACATTCCTATCACATCTTACTCCTTTGTTCTTTATCTCCTGCTTTTTCTCTCATCTCTTCATCACTTATTTTTATTTCCCTCTCTTTCTGTATAAATGTAGTGTCCTTTCGTTCTCTTTGTACCTCTCCTCTTGGTTTTACCTCCCCCCTCCCTCTCTGGAGCTCTCCTTTACTACTGTCTTTTGTCCTCACAAACATCTGATATCGGTTAGCTGGTTCTTGACCTGTTTTATTCAATACAGCTGCCCTGTTTCAGTCGCACTCTGTCACTGTTTCTGAACAAAAAATACTATCACATTTTAGAGTGTGAGAAACTGAAAGATTATCACATTAACACCAGTACAACAAAAGACCATGTGTGGGTTGGAATGTAAATTCCCTTTAAAAAGTTTTACATTTTATAAATAAATCTTAGTTTTTTTACATTTTGGGGGCAATGTAAAACACTATGAGTTAAAGCTGAAAAAGTGGATGTTATGAGGTTTTCGTGCAGCTGCAGCACGACTGGTGAGCTGCAATATCCTGTTTAAAGCGACATTCCCCTGGGACATCTTGTGGACTCAGCAGCGCAGTTTAAGGCACATACCGCATTTTTGTTGGGGGGTGGGGGTGGGGGGGCAATGTACTCTCAGATTCTTCATCAACAAAAATTAAAAAACAAAAAAACAAATGCATACGACTATAATTAAAATGAAATTAGTTATCATGCTTTCCATAATAATGTTGGTATACCAAGACAGAGCCAAACAAATTGCTGTTATAATGCACAAATTAAATATTTACCTGTAATTAAGACCCAATACTTTTTAATAAATATAATTTTATATAACAATGTTTGACAGAAATGTAAAACTACCATTTCCTACGTCAACAATTAACATTTGAAGTCAACAATCAATGTTTTATTTCTATTTTAACTACAAAGGCTTCTTTAGGAGACTGTAAATAAAAACAGCTAAATTATTTTTTCCCCCAAAAATGCAAAGGGTACTTCTTTCAGCCCTGATTAGTGTCTGCAGTCTTCTTCCCAACCTGCATACTGCCCCAACAACCTCCACAGTAAAGGGGGCGTGGCTTTACGTTGACTGAAAGGCAAATTCCAGGTGAAAAAAAAGTCCACAAATCACTTGCTACACCTTGCAAAACCTGTGACAACATGATAATACCTGAAGACAACTCAGATCTCACAGTATGAAATGACATGCACTTCAAGACTATTAAAGACCGGAGCTGGGTGACGGATCGATGTTATAACAAACAAACACTGAAGGCCTCTGCCCATCTGACCATCTTATCATATGTGTGCATCTTGTGGCACCTGCATCACAGATAAAGGTATTTAAAAAACAATTATTTTCATTAATTGTGTCAGTTCAGTTCTAGATAAGTTCACATTGTTAAGACAATAGAGGGTTTAACATTTTCTGACTGCACAACTGTTTGGGCATACTCTACAGAGAGTGTACACTGTGTTGAAGCACTTCCTTTTTTGATTCAGCTACACATTTCCTCACTCACTCACTCACTCACTCACTCACTCACTCACTCACTCACTCAGCTCAACCACACACCCATCTGCCTCTTCATACCTGAGGATGACACTGGATGATGGCAAACAGTGCCTCATGAACAGCCAGGAACGCTGACTGGTAGACGAGTGGGGTCAAGTGGTCAAGGGACACCGACTGCAGCGCCCCAAGCACCAAGATCACATGATGAGGGTTGGTGATGAGCCCCTCCCCCTGGCGCAGCAGAGATGTCATTGACATCACCGTAGGAACAGTAAAGGGAAGGGTCAGAGAGACGTCCTGACCAGACGATCTCACCAAGAACTGTTAACACAGAGACACAACACACGGAGCAAGTTAGAGTGACAAACACATTTAGACGACTATGAGAGCAAGTAGTTGCAAAAGTACACACACACAGACACACACACACACACACACACACACACACACACAGACACAGACAGACACAGACACAGACACACACACACAGACAGACACACACACAGACACAGACACAGACAAGGATTTCCTTCAAGTGTGATAACTTTTTAAAGCTTTCTGGAAGTAATGAAACTGACAACCCCAACAGGACTTTTTCACAGCAGACATTTTGAGTTGTCACAGTATGAAAGACACAGCTGTTACAAATAAAATGAATGATGGCTCTGATCTATTCAAATGTCCCAGTAAGTTATGACAGTTTGACAGTGAGCCAGTGAGCACAATACCAGGACCCTGAAACCGAAGCAGCCACATGGAATTGAGTCATTATTGATTTTATCATCGATACCTGTGCTTTTCCAATTGTGACAGGTCACAATTTTTTGGATATTGCACTACTTTGCCTAAGTCAAAAAAAAAAGACACTAGCTATTAAATAGCTTATTAAATAGCTATTAAAATCTGATAATTCTTTTACTTTTAGATGAGTCTTGTCTCACACGGTCTAAAGAGAAGAGTGTGAACGACAGAAATAAACGACAGATGACATATGGACATAGTGAGTGTGGGTAACAGAGGAAAAAGAACAGCATGGTTGGCATCTTAAAGTACTCTCACTGTGTATTTGCAGTATGGTTAAGCAGATTGCTGTGTTGTCTGTCTGCCCCACCCAGCAGGCCTGATGGAAAACACATTGACCAAAGGAGCCTCAATGGAAATTACAATGAACAGGCATTCCAGTGGAAGTTAGCAGACTGATTGTCGTTTGGCTGCTGAGTCCCTTGAGACAGCTGTCACATGAACTGTACTTCAAACACAATTATTACTGATGCCTGAAGAACAAACTGTAAAATACTCTCTGCATAGAGCGGCCCCTTCTTGTCTTAATATCACAGTGAAGGCTGATGCTGATATTTCCATGTTTTTTATTTAGATTATGAGTCTGACTACACATGAAAATAAACTTGTGAGGAACTAATGAGGAATGTCACACAGCAAGTGTCTTTTCATTCCATTTCTCTGACTGAGGCCTAAAACACAAAGCTGGTCAGCTACAAGTATTACCTGTATATCGTCATTCTAATGAAACTAGATATGTTAATTGGTGGTATGGTCTTTCTTTGTGAAAAGGGCATTTGGATAAACAACAACACACCTGCACTAACACAACACTGTTTATATCCTGTCAGCTTGGAAAGCAGCTCCTCCTGCCAGGTTGGAGGACAAACTACAATCATTAAATTTAGTTTCTTTCTCTTCCTTTAATATTGTTCCCATTCCTGGAGGTCAGATGTGGTCATTTTCAAAAACTTTAAACAATCAACATGAATATGGTCTGATAAAACTAGTTTAATACCAATTACAAAATTACCAGATTGGCACAAACAACTTCTAATCATAACAAACTTTTCTTCAGGGTCATGCGCAGATGAGCGTGTGTGTGCACATATCTGAAAACACAGAACTGCCTTTTCCATCTGATGCCAATTGCTTTGTTACTTTTGTTTTGTTTTTATTTTTATATTTAATTTTTATTGTTGTTAATTAATTAATTAATTCTTAATGTGTTTTAATCTCAATTTGTGTAACTGTGTACGGTGTCCTTGAGTGCCAAGAAAGGCGCCTTTAAATAAAATGTATTATTATTATTATTATTATTATTATATCTGTCTATGAGTAGCATGTGTCTGTGTGTGATGCTCACTGAAGGTTTGTGATTGCTGCATATGACTTTGTGTGAGTTTGTATTTGAGCGTGTGTGTGTTTTTTCTCACCACCATAGCAGATATAATCTGCGGTGCAATGAGCCACAGAGCTTTAGAGCAGGACTCAGGTAACTGACAACGGCAGAGCAGTGTAATGATGGTTACTGCAGACAGCACCTCCTGGAGAACAGAACAATAGAGTGAGAACATTTGAACAAAGAAAAAGAGATTAGACAAAACTTTGACAGATTCCTTTTAAACATGAAACTAAAGTGTACAAGTTATCAGGAAAGATCTTGGCCTCACCCTGTAGTTTCCAGCTCTCAGCTTGCCAGCGTCCAGTCCTTCTCTGATTATCAAGAGCAGCAGGTTGAACTGACCTGTAGTACTTTTCTCCACCAGGTGGTGCAGTAGTTTCTGCACAGCTGGTTCCAGATTATTAAGCTCATTTGAAGACAGCCAAGGAGCTGTGGGCACAATAAGGCATTTACATTCAGTATAATGCTGAGTAATATAATAAAACCCCATCAAGTCAAATCAGCCTCTGAGTCTGTGTGATAAAGAGGCAGGACACAGTAACAAAATATAATGCATTACAAGTACCTAAAAATAAGTGTGATGCTTAAAATGTTTATAATAATGTTTAGTCATTCTGCATTCACACTTAGCTGATGCCAGGTTTTTATGTGAAATAAGTGCTATGTGAGATTTTAGTTTTTTGTGAAACATCATGTCTCCTTTTAGAGAAATAGCATTTTTGTAGTTGTTAGAGATTTCTACACAAGCGCTTATTCTCTGAAACAGCAAGCATGGAATAAATGAAATACAATCAGTTGTAAACTTATGCCAGTATGTGCAGTATGCAGAGGACAATATCGGCTGATTGCACAGATGTTTGTTCATAATGCGTGTCCGTGTACCTGTCAGCAGTCTGTGCACATTCTCCAGTATCTGAATGTACAGCTCATCCAACTCCTTTGCTCCCTTCTCCTCCTCTCCTTGCTCCTTCTCTCTTCTTGTCCTCTCCACTGCTTTGTAGAAAGTTGACAGGAAGTGGAGAGAGGAAACCAGGAAGTCCATAGGCCTGGGGGCAGAGCTTATTTCTCTGAGGATCTGCTGGCAGAAGCCCTGATATAGGGTCATGTGATTCAGGGTGAGCTTGGTGCCATCCTCCTTGTTCTGGTCCTCCAATGACAGTGAGGACAGTTCACAGTGCAGCATGACAGTGACAACTTCTACTACAAAGGCTTGACCGAGGATGCTGGATGGCTGGATGGCTGCGTCGCTCAAAGTCTGGGGTCTTAGGACAGACTCAACGGCTGGTCCCAGTGAAGCAGTCGCTCTTGTGAGCATTTGGGTCAAGATTTGATCCACTGGTTTACTCCTTCCAAGGTTAGAGGTCATCGCCTGGGCGAAAGAAGAAAGCGATGCCAGCATAATATGAACAGGCAAAATGGATGCTCCTGGATCTGGTTTACTGGAAACAGCTGCTGAACTGGGTGCAACATTTTGCCTGCTTGCTGTTTCCTTACTGGTAAGAAAGGAGACAAACTGGTCCAGATTGAGTCGAACGCTGCTGTTTCTCATTATGATCAACTCGACCAAGGACCTGATGAAGTTCTGCACTGCTTTGATCAAATCCAGCCTATCAGGGCTGCATGTGCCTTGAAATCTTCCACTGCTGCTGTGCCACAGGAGAGAAGACGAAGCAGCCTGCAGCAGAGTACCTCCATGAATGAGCTTCAAAACACTTTTGAAGTTTCTACTCTCCACAAGACAAGTCAGGATCCTGAGCAGCTTCACCAAGAATACGGCATCATCTCCGGAGTCAGGACGATCCACAACCACCGGGCCTGCCTGACTGGAAGTGGAGGTGAGCATGAAGAAGAGGAGGAGAAAAATGGAGGCGAGATCCTCGGAGCTCATCCCATCTGGGTTTAGGTGTGTTAAGACTTGGATTAACTTCACCAGTTCCTTTGTCTGTGTGTCAGTCAGCGATACAAACACATCTCCAGTCTTAGAGGACACTAATATATCCTCAACTATGGTCTCTTTGTTCACCAGTTCTGACAGAGTCTGACTGGCATCACTTCCTTCCTCTTGAAACTTTGGGAGCGTAGCACAGACCTTGGGTGCGTGTGCCACCATGAGAACACCATGGATCCTATGTGTGAGGGAACAAACTGTGGCAGAGAAAAGTGAAGGCAACTCTGCAAGAATTGGGCTTTGGAGAAGCTGTGAAGATATGATGGAGACAGTCAGACAGCTGGGCCGCCGGTCCTTCCCTCCGTCTGTCTGTCTGCTGAGGAGTGAACTGACAAGAACATTTGCTATGCAGCCCACATCTTCTCCGCTCAGGTAGGGGGCAATCAAAGGCAGATTGGATGTGACAAGATGCCAGTGTGCTACAAGGTAGGAGCTGGCATTCACACTGCCTATCTGCCCGTCCCACCCCTGCTCTCCATCCAGACTCACTTCAAGCTTCAATTTAGCCAAAATGAACTGGGCTGCCCTGCTCAGCAGTGCTGCAGTCCTGGATTCACAGAGTGAGGTGCTATCTAACAAAACTTTCTTCATCTGCTGTAAAGTGAGGAGTTTGAGCAGCAAGCAGCTCATGGGGCTGCAGGAGGCAGAGGGATAGAGACATGCTGGTAAAACGTCACCAGATACAAGGCTCTCTATGTGGGTTAAAAATGGAGCATTAGAAAGAGCTTGGTCTTCAGTCTCACTTACAGCTGCCATCTGGGCTGAATCAAGGGATGTGTATTTACTACAGTGGATATCAAAAAGTGTGTCCACTTCCACCCAGGTGTACCTGAGGAGAAGAGTCGCCTCCTGGGACTTCTGTTGCCACACTACTCCTATTTTAGACTCTGAGACCTGCTCTGACTCTTTGTGGTCCAAATTCTTTTTGCCTTTCCATGGGGTCTTTTGAACTGGATTTGTTTTTACAGGTCTCTTCTTTTCTGTTGACAACAGCTGAAGTAGCTCCTTGATTACCTGCTGCATCTCCTCCATCAGGGCTCGACTCTGCCTGACTAAAGGAACAGGGGAAGCATTATCTAGAGTCTTCAGACTAAATAAAACAGCATGAAGGAGCTGGCTGAGGGAGAAGAGCTTCAGGGATGCATCTTGTCTCTCTTCGTCCACCTTAACGTCTCCTTTCTCATCTCCTCCTCCATCAGTCTCCATCTTCTCTGCCTCTCGTTCTTCCTTCACCAGGTCTGGAAGTATATATCTCCTTATGCTCTCCAACACTAATGAGCAGATCTCTAGGCCCTGGGACGGTGGTGTGTCCAGAAGACAAGTCCTGAGGGAGGCAGAGACCCCCTCAGACAGCAGAGGAGGTCGGAGTTCGTCCAGAGCTGGCTGACAGATCACAGACAGGAGCTCAGAGAAGAGGCGAGGGAGTTGACGGAGCTTAGTGTAGGTCTGAAGGAGGCTGCACACCATGAGCTGTTGGAATAAAACATCTTATCAGTCAAAACTTCTCTCTTTTAAAGATTTTAGCATTTGAACTCTGTATTTACAATTACTTAATTCTTGGCTTGGGTTTTACTATTGACTTTTCATAACAATTATAAAATACAAACAAATATAATTTTATTACACTATAAAATTTTGGATGTACTGATGAAATCAAGACCTGTCTGGCCCGTTGCACTCGTGCTTCCATGCATTCAGAATTAACCCAGGCTGAAGATAAGAGCTGGTCCAGGTCTGGTTCAAGAATCAGATGGTTGAGACTCAACAGAACCTTCAAACAGCGGTACCATGCTGGGATACTGAAAGACAAGATACAAAAGTTTTACATCGTATAACCAAAAGACTGTTTCAATGAAAATTCCTGTCTTCAGTTATTTTGAACACAGACAATGAAAAGCACATCAGGAGGGGCGGTTTGTTACCTTGGCTGGGAGTGGTTGAAGAGCATTTGTCCAAGGGCTCTGTAAAAGTTGAGCTGGACCTCTCCATGTCGTATCCTGTCCGCAGCTACATTATAGATATCAGCTGACAGAGCCTGGCTTAGCAGCGACTCCACAGACAGCAGGGCCAGGCTCCAGCTCTCGGGGGAACAGAGGGAGGCCGGGGGAGACTTCTGCCCAGGGGACACAGAGACTGACTGGTCGGCTTTTGAAGGTGAGAGCGAGTGTCCATCAAGACCTAGATCCAAGGCTGGGACCAATCTGCTGAGAAAATAGAAACACAGCATCCTGCGTTCTTCCTCACTTTCTCCTCTTCCTTTTCCATAGCTTTCCAGAAAAAACTTAAACAGCAGAGACAATGTGTTGGACTTCACAGAGTAGAGTTGGCGTGGCTCACAGTAACCCTGAGAACTCAGTTTGGAAAGTATGGCACTGACTGGCTTCAAGGGACCTTTTGCCCCGCCCGGACCACGTTTCCCAGAGTCCTCTTTAGATGGAAGGAGCTCCTCCTTGTAGGAGGTCAGGTGCTCAGAGGGGAAGAGCGCAGACTGAAGGATGGAGTCTACCTTGACACGGACGTCTCTGCACAGCTGCTGGCGGAGATGCAAATGTGTCTGAGATGGAGCAAATTCCCCAGAAGTCAGCAGGTGTCTGAGTAGTACTAATGACTGGATCAGCTGGTTGGTTACCATAGTAAAGACTCTGTTAGGGTTGGCTTGTTGTCGCTGGACTGATAAATAACATGACAACACCTGAAGCAACACCTCAAACACATTAGATGAATGTAGGTTTTCATTTGGCTTGGAGGGGGATTTATTCGTATCTGACTCTGGGTGATCTGGGGGAGTGTCCAAAGTGTCCAAGTTGGTAGCAGGTTCATTTTGAAGAGACTCAGTCACCACCGGGTCTTGGCTTGTCATTAGGGCTTCTGTGAGCAATGGCTGCTGTAGCTCACAGCAGGCCAGAGAGCAGAGCTTGGCCAGCAGATCAACCATGAGCTCATACTTGGTGGTGAAGACAGATGAGAGCACAGGAGAAGAGAGAATGCCCTTACACACACTTAGTATGGTGGACATACACAACAGTGACTTGGATCCAACACGTGCACACTCCTGGAGGCGGTCAAGCAGCAGCTAGACACAAACACAGGAAAAAGGTGTCAGTGAAACCTTCATATTAAAATCAATACAACCTCTTTCTAAAGTATGAATGTGCTAGAGCCAGAGCATTATCCCATGAACAATCTCACCTGTGCCATGTTGAGCCTCAGGCTGAAGGTCTTGCCCTGCTTGAGAAGTGAGTGGAGCTTCCGGCTGTGAAGCAGGTCATCAAGGTAACACCACAGGCCTTCCAATACATTCTGAGAAAACTCCACCTTCTGATTGTACCAGCCTGTCAGAGCATGGGTGCACCAGTCCAACAGCACCTACAGTGGGAAAGGGACACAACAGATATTAATATGCTGCTTTTAAATTAATCTAATACAGGAAATTTTCTCAACTATCCCAGAATTGACACAGAGAATTTTGAACCGATGACAGAATGAATGAACAACAATTAGGAAGTGACAAGGACTTGACTTTACGTCCCTAAGGGTAAAATTGGCCACTACATCAGCACAGTGCAAGTAACATGCACTAACATAGACTGATCCAAACCCAAGTCTGTAAAGTACTTCTTGTAAACATCCTGAAGAAAATTATCACTACAACCCTGTACTAAAATTCTTTAAAAAATGTTATTTGGGAGGAAAAAGTGTAGGACACATAATATGTGCAGACAATGCTTTGATAATTGATATGTTGACAATGATCTTCATGGATCTTGATATTAGGTGTTAAATAAAACTATAGTAGTCACTTCTCACACTGAACATATATAACTATTTGGGGTTGCCAACATCACAACAACACAGCCACAGTAAAACAGGCAACAAAACAGGCATCCTCATCATTCTACGAAGACACAGGCATCTTGTGAGACAACTTCAGCTGATACCTGCTCCTTGTTGGGCAGTAGGCACTGTGAGGAGATCCAGGCAAAACGTGCCAGCTTCAGCTTGTCCTCCCACGGAGTCTGAGGACTCTTCAGTTTCAGATGGATACCTGAGTAGATGGCAGCCATCGCTGCAGCTGGTGTTACGGTTGCACAGGTCTGTGGGGACAGGAAGAATAACTGAATCTAGGCCGAACTGTAGGTATAGTTGTTTCGGATTTTATGCTGCCACTGCTGAATCTTTAGCCAACATCCATTTCAACAAGAAACTGTTCACATTTATAAGCTCAGCAAAGACTCGTGCATGTGAAGTAGTCAATGAATTTTTCATCTTTGAGAGTTGCTCGTGCTCCTGTGCTAAAACAGACTTTCTATCTGTTTGTGTTTGTTTGACTCTCACAACATACTCGATTTTAACAGGCTGTCATGCTTTAAAGCTAACGACCCCTAGCTAGATAGCATGGTCTAGCTAACGTCAAAATAAGCTAATACTTGAACTGTTACTCGTCTGCACTCAAGCAAACCGCCCCTGGCCCTCAACTCCGCTTGTTTCATAATAGCTATGCATTCATGTCGATTTATTTTATTAGACTTACGACTTTTCAGTCTGCACGTGTCTCCTGTTTTCTGATTTGGACGAACTTTCAACTTTCACCCTGCCGGCCAGCCAGAAGCAATCGAGAGTCAATCGCTATTATCATTCAAAGGTTGGTTCCCATATTGGCCAAATATTCGCTTTCCACTCCACCTCCACTCTTCACAGAGCATTGCAGAAGTTGTATCTAAGGATATTTTATGGGGTAATAAATTTAATGAATTACAAAATAAAATGAAAATAGGAAACATATGTAAACGCCGTTCGTCAAGAAAAGACTTTAGATCTCTTGTCACCACATTCTCAGGTGAATTTGTATGAACTGAATAAAATTTAAAAAAAATAGTGTTTTTTGTGTAAAAATTTAATGATGCATTTGTTTTGGGAACTCATTCACAAATTCTTAAGGCTGGGCCAAACCGCTCTGGGTTTGCTTGGTTACGCCTGGGAAAGTTTGCCAGTATGCTCAGCCATTGACTTCCCCCATCGAGGAGCTGTAGTCGTGTGTACCTGCGAGCCACATCAGGGTCACCTTTCCTCTTTCCACTCTTTCACCCTCTTTACGGGAACATTTGGTTTTTTTCTCAGAGTGGTTTCAGTGTTGCTTGTGTTTCTACTTCAACCGCCTCCGGCCAAATGTTGAATATTGGGCGACAGATGACAGTGACAGGCAGGGTGTTGGTAGCTGGTCGGTGATAAGAGATAACTGGGGGAAGGCGGCTGTTGGACGCAGATAAAACGGATAATAACGGTCTAAACTCGACAATGAAGCAACAACAAGCTCAACAACTGAACGACTATGGACACGGTATGTTGAGCTAACGACTCGGGGGCTAAAATGTCTCTGAATGGACTTGTTCAACAAGAAACACCTCGACAACACCTATCACTGGATCTGATTCATCTCACTAATGCCGTACTTCCTTTACTTTTCCACTAATAAAGCTCGTATCTAGTCAGTGGCTGACAACTCAGACGATGTGGCTTTTAATCCGTATGTCAGGGCGCTCACACGGAGTGCATTTATCCAAACTGAGGCTAACACAGCCTAGGATGTTATGGCTGGAGCACCGCCTGACCCTCTCAGCTGCCCTCCGGAGGAAGAAACAGTTGACCGGGGTCAGATCTGGGGTCCATCCGACACCCAGGCCCCTCACGTCGGTTCTGCCCTGCAGCCCAGTCAGAGGTCTCTCTGTGCTCCCTTCACACACCTCTAACTCAATAGCCGGAGCACGGACAGTCACACACACACCTGTTGCCTTTGCCAGCTCTTCTGCCGCCTCCACACCCACACCAGCCGGATCAGCCAAGACCCAAACGGGCTCGGAGAAAGAGCAAACGCCGACCACGGTCCCCTTGGAAGATGTGAAAAGGATTTTGGGACTTGCTCACCCGGAGAGATGGACACTGGCAGGTAAACTGTGTGTATACGTGTTTCTCAGACCAGGGACGTAGCAAAACGTTGAGGGCCCTCTTTTCATTTACCTGTCTTGCATTACCGTTTATCCGTCCATGAAAAAACAAGGTCTGTTCATCCACAACCAATTATTTTGTGCTTCCCTGATAGAATAAAAAAAACTTGTTTAAAGGCTGTCACTTGTATTGTAATGTTTTTTTCCATTAAAGAAAACAGTTGCGGGTTATGGTGGGTTAAATATCGCTTTTTGTCCGTCCAACGAGGTTTGTGGAGCTGTAATACAGTGTTCAGATGCTCTCCATTGTTCCCGTAATGTTATCTTGCAACTGACCTAAATATAGAAGAGGGATATGCACACAGTTAATGTCAGCTACCGCAAAGGAGGATGGGTTTTGATTTAGTATATGAAGGGGAAAAATTTGCCAAATTATATTTCTGCTTTTTCCAGTTGGTCTCATACATTACAACAGTTGTTGTTGTTGTTGTTGTTGTAGTTAAATAACCCCTTCCATATTTGAAATTAAGACTTCCTTTGACAAATTGTAGCTTTGTTTTTACTTCACAATCATTCATCTGAGTGTATCTTTTGCTTTTAATTCTTGTTTGCTCTTGCTTTCTGATTTGTGTCTCTGTTTTCACTGTCTGTTGTTTTATCCTCTCAAGCTGCTGTAGGCTTCCTAACTGTGTCCAGTGCAGTAACCATGTCAGCTCCATTCCTCCTGGGTAAAGTGATTGACACCATCTACGCAACTGGAGCAGACACAGAGACAATGGCAGCCTCCCTAACATCGTTATGTATCATGCTGACGGGAGTGTTTCTGTGTGGTGGGGCAGCCAATGCCACCAGAGTCTACCTCATGCAGATCTCAGGTGAGACAAGGAGGGGGGTTAATACTTCAGAGGCACAGACACATTCACCTTGAATTCAGATGAATATTCTGCTGATTATGTGAATCAGCAGACTGTTTCAGTGAGACAGTATCTTAGCTCTGTGTTCCTCATTAATGTCTTTTGTCCTCTCTCCTCAGGTCAGCGGATTGTTCGTAATCTCCGTACCTCCATCTTCTCCTCCATCCTCAGACAGGAAGTGGCATTTTTTGACAGGAACAGGACTGGCGAGCTTATCAACCGCCTCTCCGCTGACACAGCTGTGGTGGGCCGCTCAATCACAGACAACCTGTCAGATGGGCTGAGAGCTGTTGCCCAGGCAGCTGCGGGTGTCAGTATGATGGTGAGTACATCACTCAGAGTGGTCCGCTGTGGTTGGTCAGGACAGGTTTGAGTGAGGAACTAACAGACATCTTTTATGACGTGAAATAAATTTGTTAAGTCTTGCATTGCTGATGAAAATGAAATACTTTTAACACCAATTCTGCAAAGTAAGGACATACTAAATGTCCTATTAGCCACAAAAAGAAGCATCGCTCCCAAATGTGTCTGTTGTTTTGATCAAACCTGATCATGAGAAATGTAATCCTAATCTAAAATCTAACAGTCTTCCAGTTATAAAGTCTTAATTTGATGATATACAAATGCTCACAATGTACAAGTCATTCAGTCATTCTCTCTATAATAATAGTAATGATGATACTACTATTAATATCACCTTTAACAATAATAAGGATAATGATAGTTGTGGTAGCAGGTGTTGAGCTAGTTAGTTATCCACTCAGAGCTGTGGGTATGTGACCCGAAAGTTAGACTATAGGATTGTCGGAAAACAGGTTTACAAAATTTCTTCTTCTTCTTCAATACAAGGAAATGTTTAGATTCTGCTGAAAGAGTGCCACACCCACAACTCAGGAGAGTTGTGTAGAGTAGTTGTAGGTACTGGGGGCAGAAAACATTTACCAGCAGGTTCATCCTCATCTTGTCACTAACAGGAAGATGATAGTGAACACAATGCATGCTTACGACATACAACTTGTTTTCCTTACAAGGAAGTCAAATTATTTCCTAGTACAATGAACATTCGTGGAAATGAATGGAAATAACCTTCTGTTCCCTCCTCCCTCCCTCTCCTCTCTCTTCTTTTTTTCTTCGCCTTAATTTTTATTAACTGCTGTATTTTTCTCTCTGCTCTTCTAGTTCTATGTGTCCCCCAGCCTTGCAAGCTTTGTATTGCTGATTGTTCCCCCTGTGGCCGTTCTTGCTGTAGGCTATGGCAGATATCTTCGCTCCATCTCCAAACGCACACAGGATGCACTCGCACAAGCCACACAGGTACAGTGCACGGATATACACAGACTGAAGGCACAGCTGAGGCATAGTTAATGAGGTTTTTTGGATGTTTTTTTTGTTTTATAATCACATTATTGGTGCAGGGATTAATTAGATGTTACTTGAAGATGTGGTAGTTGAAAACAAGGAAGCTGCGACAAAATGTGAATGCAAAGTTTTGTCGATAAACTCAGTAATTATGCCTTTACAGTGTTTGATTTAATGAAGGTCTTTTGTGAAAACAGCAGGTCACATTAATGGTTAGTGAAGCCCTACTGTTTATGTCTATCTAATATAAATGCTTCACTGCTTGTGGTAACTTAATTAAATTTGCAGAGTACATTTGCAATGTTGATCATGTAATTTCCTGTAGATAAAGTACTAATAAAACTCTGTGTGTGTGTGTGTGTAGTTAGCAGAGGAGCGTATCAGCAACATGCGGACAGTCAGGGCTTTTGGTAAAGAGCTGTCAGAGGTCAACACGTACACACAGAAGGCAGACGAGGTCCTCAGCCTGGCCAGGAAGGAAGCTGTGCTACGAGCTGGTTTCTTTGGAGTGGTAGGTTTGTGTGTGTGTGTGTGTGTGTGTGTGTGTGTGTGTGTGTGTGTGTGTGTGTGTGTGTGTGTGTGTGTGTGTGTGTGTGCGTGTGCGTGTGCGTGTGCGTGCGAGTCTTGTCAGTGATGATGTAAACCAAATACACAGTTAGCAAATTAGGTATTGCACACATGCTTCTGCATTTTGCCACCTTATTTAAGGGTTGTTGCAATAAAACGTTACAATGTTTCACCATTTTTTCACAAAGTATTTTCCAATCATCCATACATGGTAAGAGAATAGATGAGCCCACTTGCATGATTTACTGTAGCTAGCCTTGCAGCTCCTAAGAAAACCTATAATTTCACCCCTATTTATGTCAGTGATAGCCAGAATATGAGAAAAACACATTTTAGTATAATGAAGTTCATCAGCACCACCAACAGCCTTCAAAATGAAGAGAAAAGTTCATGAACACCACTCAGACACAGTGTCAACAAAAACCATATACTGTATCAAAACATAACATTTATTGTTTGGCTATTGCATTGATTAGATTTAACTAATAGGATCTTATAAATTGGCAACTGAGTCCATAGATGGAAAAAAGCTCTTTCTCTCTCTCTCTGTCCTCTTCATGAATGTGTGCAGTACTCCCTGCGTGTCCTTCCCCAGGCTGTTATTAAGCAAATAACATTAAAACGCCCAGTGGCCTGTAGTTAGTGACACAAAGATTAGCTTATCCATCAAGGGGCCCAGATAGGTTCTCATCAGTGTAATCATTGCTTTGTCAGGGAGTAGCAGTGATGCCATATGTTGTGGTAATCAAATAACTGTGTGTGTGTGTGTGTGTGTGTGTGTGTGTGTGTGTGTGTGTTTGTTTCAGACTGGTCTCAGTGGTAACCTCATGATCCTGTCAGTGCTCTATAAAGGAGGCCTTCTGATGGCCAGCCAGCACATGACTGTGGGGGAGCTCTCATCGTTCCTCATGTACACCTTCTGGGTGGGCATCAGTATCGCAGGTATCACCCACATATGCACACTCTGAATCTCTTTATTGTAACCATGTCCATGTGTGTGCACTGTCATATGATCGCTAATAGTTTTGTGTTTTTCTGTTTGATGCATAGGTCTTAGTTCATTCTACTCTGAGCTGATGAAGGGTTTTGGAGCCGGAGCCCGTCTGTGGGAACTGCTGGACAGAAAGCCTGAGTTTCCTCTAAATGGTCAGTGCACAAATACACATGCACGCAGGCAGGAGACTATTAACTTGCTACATCAATGATTACCCCATAAACACATCATTAACATCTTATAGTTATTTGTGTTTTGGAAAATTGTTAATATTTTGTGGAGAACTGTATTTTTTCCTTGGATCGTTACTGCTAACAGAAAAGTGTAAGGTCTTAACCTTCCCTCTGTGTACATTGCCTGTCAGCGGTTGTTTCTCTAACTCTACAACTTTCAAAGATTCACTGCTTTTACTTTGCTGCTGTAAAACAGAAGTCAATATAAGGCATCAAACTTCTCTTGCCTTTAATTTATATTCATGTTTTTGACTACTCAGTGAATAAACATTATGTAATATTAATATCTTAAGGCGTAATGACTGTGTCTAGTATTTTTTTTTCTTTTATCTCTGTGATCATTTGTTTTATTTCCACTCATTTCATTGTTATATTTTGTTACTGTATCAAGTTGGTCAAGGGGTTTGCAAGTTAAACTACATAATCTATTTTTGTGTTTCTCCACAGAGGGCTTAGTGCTCCCTCCAGACCAGCTGAAAGGCCAGCTAGAGTTCTGTGATGTCTCCTTTGCCTACCCCACCCGTAAGGAGGCTCCTATTTTCCAGAACCTTAGTCTGCTGGTCCCAGCTGGGACCATCATGGCCGTGGTGGGATCCAGTGGGTCTGGAAAATCAACCCTGGTGTCGATGCTGCTCAGGCTTTACGACCCTGATGCTGGTGATAGCAAGAGCTTGTTCAGCTACTGCTCACTCATTAATATGATGATGACAAACTAAAAAGTACAAGACTACCAATGAAACGTGTTGTTTTTTTACCTCCAAACAAAACCTCTTTAGGTATTATCAACATCGATGGTCATGACATCAGGGATCTAAATCCTTATTGGCTCAGGAGTCACATTGGAACTGTCAGTCAGGTAATGAGCGAATGTTTAACTTGTTTATATTCCTATACGACAGCTCTCACAGCACACACATAAACACACATTTCAATTTACTGCAAGTGGTGAAAAAAGAAGCATCTTTGAGTGAAGATTATCTCAAGTCATTCTCACATTCTCCCCCTCCTCTTCCCGCCTCTCCCCTAGGAGCCAGTGCTGTTTTCTTGTTCTATCAGGGATAACATTGCTTACGGTGCAGGGGACCCAGACGCTGTGACCACAGAGGACATCTACAGGGCAGCCAGAGTGGCCAACGCCCATGATTTCATCCAGGCTTTTCCTAAGGGCTTTGACACTATAGTGGGGGAGAAAGGAGTGCTGCTGTCAGGTGAGGGACAGAGGCAGAAGCACAGCAGAGTTATGATACCATCATCTATTTCACTGTTGATGCAAGGAACTGTATCTACTATAGTTAGTATCTCATTTACTTTGTTTGGGTTGACCAGTGTTCATCTGAAACTCATATTTGACGAGGTGGGACATTCAGTGCAGTAAATTTGAGCCCTGTGTGCAGTGTATACGTGTAAACATAACTGAAGTTAGCTTGTGTGTTCATTTCTCAGGTGGTCAGAAGCAGAGGATAGCCATAGCTAGAGCTCTGCTTAAGGTAAGTACAGCAGCACTGTTGATTTACTTTTATCCACATCTGAAGAAAGCATAGCTCTCGTCATACCTCTCATCTGCACATAACGTTTATCCTGCATTAACCCTGGTCATAGTAAATTACGGGTAGGTGATCCAAATCTGGATGTAGCTGCATGTCCTTGTCAGTTTGTCTTCATCATTATTGTTTACTGAACCACAAAAATAACTTTAAAATGACGAGTGGAACCAGGATCTATGTTCTAGTCTCAGCTTTCCTTTTTTCTGTGAAACCTGAATTAGTATGTATAAACACTTCTTGTGTTTTCTCTCAACAGGATCCTAAGATCCTGCTTTTGGACGAGGCTACCAGGTGAGTTATAAATAATTACAGTAGAACTGGTAAACAAAAGTGCTTTACTTGCAATACTTTCATTGTTTTAATCCGTATTGACTTTATTTGCTCCTGCACAGCAATACAACACTGTTAATCTGTATAGAAATTATGACCTGGTGTCCATCATTCTGGTTAGAGACACTTGTTTGGTCGTTTGAAAAAAAAAAACCCTAATCTTTCCTCAGTGCGCTGGACGCTGAGAATGAGTTCCTGGTCCAGGAGGCCTTGGAGCGCCTGATGGAAGGTAGATCTCTCTGTCTTTGTCCTTTATTTTACATCCACTTACAAATAATAGAATTAACATTCAATACAGTTTAGCTTTTTTTTCCTAATGAGACTCTTTGTTTCTTATTATGTCCTGCCCTTCTCACCCAATCAACAGGGAGGACAGTCGTCATCATCGCTCACCGTCTGTCCACCATCCAGAATGCGAACGCCGTAGCTGTACTGGATCAGCGACGTGTAGCTGAGTGTGGCCAGCACACAGAGCTGCTAAGCAACAGGCAAGGACTGTTTAGAAAACTGATGGAGAAACAGGCATTTCTACAGGAAGAACAGAAACGAGCCCTGTGCTGAGAGGACGGGGAGTATAGACGAGTGAAATAGGAGAATGAAGAAACCTGGAGGTGAGTTCAATGGCTTTGCTCCAGAATGGGTTGAAATGCCCCAAATGTTGAGAGATGGAGGGGGAGGGGAGAGAGGAAAAGATATATCCATTTTGTGTCTGGAATGGGAAGAGATGGATAAAAGGAAAACAGAACTTACCATAGGAGGACTACAGATGGGAGATATGGAAGCCATTGAGAAACATAAAGGGATTTTCTTCAATTCTTCAAGTGTCCCTTTACTACTGGAATGACAATGTCGCATCACATAAAGAGCTGTTTGGAAAGGAAACACATGGTAATCCACAGAGAAGACCTAAGTACTGAGACATGGATCAGTGACACACTAGAGATGCTTTATTGTGAAAATATCTAATTCTACACTGAAAAAGAAGACAGACAGACAGACAGAGGCTGAGAGTGAAAGGAGACACTTTTCACACTGGAGGCTCATGGCCAACGTGATTTAAATCACTGTCACTACCGTAGCTTTGGGGAAAAACCCCAACCCAGTTTGAAATATTCAGACCTGTGACAGAAATGTAAATGTGTCAGAGAGAATCTGGTGCAAAAGACAAACCTCTCTTTCATTCTCTGCTATGGGACACTTTAGTTTGTAATCACGTTTATGATTTTCTAAACTAAACCAAAAACAGTCCTGTATGTTGGATACATATGTATTTGTGTCTATGTATTATTGATTTTTTAACTTGAAGCTTGCAGAGCCCTTTTCTTTCCTTTTTAGAGTTTTAAAAAGCCAATTTAAGCAGCTACTTGTCATGTTTACACTGTGTTGTAAAACAGGACTGAACACTATTTTGACATGTCTTGAATTGCCATGAGAAATATGAATGATAGTCCTGAAAGTCAAAGCTGTGGTGCTACACATTAAAAAAAAAAACATTTCTCTTAACAAGGGACTTGGTACAATTAGATTCAGTCACTCTTGAGTTTTCCTTTCTTTTGATTTTTCTGACAGCCCTGAAACTGCTAAACGTAACCATCTTTATGTCAAACAAAAGGAAAAGTTCACAGTAACTTAAAGAAAGTTGACTGATGCCTGGTAAGCAGCATCTTCTCTGGAGAATGTTTTGCTGCATTAGAGGAGGAAAGATACTGGAGGCATCTTCAAAGTCAGAGGTGATCTGTGTGTCATGTTCACCTCTCTCTTGACACTTGTCACTCATCTCACTTTCTAAAATAATTCATTCTGTCACTTGTTTCTAAGCTTTCTCAGAATGAATGTAATGTTACTCAACTTTCTCGCTCTAAACTATAGATTGTGGAAAAACAGAAACCAACATTAGGACTGAACATGTCTGACTGTGTATACGCTTTACCACTGTGTCTCTCGGTTTGTGACATGTTGTCCCCTTCATGCTCTGTTAAGTGGTCAGTGTGTACAGGATATCCTTTTGGTCTGCATCAAATTCTATATAAACAGCTCTAAAACCACATAAATGTTAGCCTCCGCGTCCTTGAGCCAGCTAAATATTATAGCTGGCTTGAAGAGCCTGACTAAGAAGTAATGATTCTCCTATTTGGCTTGTAAATGCCCACTTCACTGCTCAGGGAGAGTCTGGACTGGACTAATTCAGAAGATTTCTTCTTAACCCTAAAGTGATTCTAGATTGGGTTTTTTCTACAATTGCTCATCAGACACAACTCAACACCATTGTTTTCAGCTGTAATACCCAGTTGTTTATGTGTGATATCCTTTGTTTATTGGCCTCAGAGCTGTACCGTGATGCTTGCAACGCTTTTGATTTGGTGCCAGCCCAACTGCATTTAACAGATCATTTCTCAATGGCTCAAACACTATGAGAATAATTCTCAAAACGTGTTGGTACAGTGGAAGAACTTTCTGACACATCAATTAGATCTCATGATTGAAGAAATATAACAACATATAATCCACAATTTTTTTTCCCTGTAAGATTGATCTCCTTTGGACATTTGACTGCGATGACACGACAGCAAACGTGTACATTTCTCTGAAGGTTTTATGCCAAGTGGAAAGTTTCTTGTTTTGTTTTTTTATTATGGGGTTAGAAAGTTGATTCACTGTGGATGTAACTTTTCATTTGAAGGCAGCGATGCATGGAATGTCAGCATAAATTAATACAACACCAATTATTGGTAATCAGCAATTTGAATAGTCTCATACTATTGTCTGTATACCATAGTCCTCACGTTGTTCGTTGATATAAGTATTTATTAGAGTGTATAGACTGTATATCACTTAACGTTTTCATTGTAAGATGATTTATTATGGAGAATATTCCTCTTGATTTATTTTCTGTATTTGTACTTCTTGTTATTTCACCTAAAAGGCAAATAGTTATGACTTGAAACACAATAGATTTTCATGTCATCAAGATGTGTTAAAACTAAATTTCACTTTAAATGATGCCTTGAACATCGTCTCTGAACATCACACGTCCAGATCTGTTTTCCATCAGTAATATCACCAAACCTTTGATCTACTGAAATTAGATAGAGAGAATTTTTGTTTTGTTTGTCATGTAACTTCACCTCTCAGTCCGGTCTAAGGTAACAGCTGAAGTGGCTTCGTCAGTTGATAACGGGTCTATGTCTGATTATAAATCACAGAAGACAGCTAACTTGTATCTTATGAGTTATAAATAATGTCACCGAAATGATGTACATGTATGTTAGATTTTTAATGATTTTGTGTTTGCTAAATTATTATACTTCTATGTAAAGATAAATGAAGTGAAATATTAAAAGTTTTTGTTTGTGGGAAAAACTGTATTTTTTTTAATACAGTACTTTATTTTTTATCTGGAAAAAGAGTGGTCATAAATCACCATCCTCTACAGAGCTACTAGAAATAATGAGAGGAGGAGCAACAGAGTCAGTCGTCCTATTTCATTCAACTCAGCATACTGACATTTTAATGAGACCTTCAGTGTAACACACGTTTTTCTCTAACGGTCTCATCAGTAACTGTCTGTTTCATGCATTATGTCAGGGTGTCAGTAGGTGGCGCTGGTGCTTCATACTCTGAGCTACAGTGACACTCAGGAGGTGTTCCACTGCTCTCTGCCGGTTCTTGGCATCAGTGTTCACTCAGTCCTTCATACCAAAATAAAACTTCATGGTAATGATGTGAGTAATGTGTACTCAGCTGTCGGTAGGTCGTGTTGACAGTGTGATGAACTTCTCATGCACATTGTCCCCTCAGCTGACACTCGGATAAGTCCTGGGGAAGCAGTGCATGAAAGCAATCACTGGGTTTATTGTCTGTTGTAAGTGTGTGGAGAACCTGAGGGGCAGGTTAAGAGTCTACCAGGATTAATCAAGTACACGTCAACCAAGGTAGATATTGTAAATCATGCTCAGCTGTTTATTTGATGTGATTTCAAAATGATTTCAAAACAGTACAGTCAAAAAAGTTATGCTGTAAAACACCTCTGAAATAAAACTTTGGAATATTTTATGAATGGCACTCTTCCTTCAGACATGTTCATGAATGTTCATTATTGACCTTTGGTTTATGGTGAAGAAAATCATAAGCCTTGATTCTTTTCACCTTATTCATTTTGACAGTTTGATCTCTGATCATTAACTTACTTCTCTTACTTCTTCATCTCAGTGGCATTCTCCTTAAAACTCAGCAGTGGGTTGACCCCTCCAGCAGAGGCAGCACTTGTGCTCCTTTTCCTCAGTGCTGACCAGGTGCTGCTCAGCCCTGCATGGGTTTCTAATTCCAGCTCCATGTGCTACAGCTCCCCTCACTTTTCTCTGTATCTACCCCAGGCTATTTGAGGAACTACAGGAAAAGAGGTTCTTACCCCTTTTGGCCTCACAGTGTTCTGAGCCACATCAGTTTATTTACCACTCAAACACATTACATAGAGCCTTATTTGTTTGTAAAACTGGAACATAAAAACCAGAATATGCAATTTGGCCAAAAATGCATGAACCTGGAACAAAAAAATTATCTTTATTAATTCATGCTGCATTTCGGTTCAGCTCATCTGTGCCACGTTTCCATTGTTGGAAACTACAGACAAATATGTTTGAGCTCCATTAAGGAAACCAAACATTATGTGACATAAATCTGACACAATATGAGACATCCCACCCCTTTTAAAACTGACTCTCTCTGATCAGGAGCCATGCTCCCAACCCTGCCTCTCCTTAGTATGTCAACACTGTCCACCCCTTCTGTTTGCTGCCAGTCATCATGCAGAAACAAGCGGACTATGACTTCAAATTTAAATTGTATTAAAATACAATTGTGCTTTTGGAGATGTTTTAATCGCCCCTCAGCAAAATGAAGAAAAACAGGAATTGATTAAACAGCTAGTAATTAATCGATTTAAGTTTTACCTGCCCATTTACAATATCCACAGTATCCTCAGTCATTCTTCATTGTAACAACATACATAACAAACTGATTCAAATCTCCAACAAGATGTCCTGTCTGTCCCTTCTTAAAGAAAACTAAAAGTCTACTGTACATTTCGAGCACACTACCATACTTTAAAAGGTAGAAGACTGATGTACAGCTAGAGTATTGGTTCCAGCTATTGAATGCCGGAGCTTGTGCTATTCTTACACTTTCTCTGACACTCTCGCCCTCTGTGCTGCTCCCATGAGAGGCTTGAAAGTCCTGTCTGAGAGTGTTGGCTGAAAAAAAACATCAGACTGAATAGGTAGCAAGGTAGACAGCCATAATGACTGAGCCTGCTCTGACGACAAAAAAAAATCCTCCATTTGTCTCTACCTGTCCACTTCTCAAAATTTACCAGCTCAAATGATCACATTGTAGTTGTGACATTACAAAACACTAAAAACTTTGTCCAGAGTGTCTGTCTCTCCTCCAGCTGGCTTGGTTGAATATCACCTGACAAACTAAACTCATATTTTCTACCACCTGCTACACACGCCCTTTCACCTCCCTCTTTCTCCTCCCCTTTCCCAGAGTACACCCTCCAGGATACCTTCTCGACTCTCCTCCCCCCTCGGCCCCTCTGACCTCCCCTCACCTCCTCCCTCCTTTGCCCACCCTCCCTCTTTCAGCCACCAACAACTGCCAGCCCCTTTACATTTTAGGCGTTTCACAGGCCCTCGGATTCAAAACAGCTCACAACAAGTGCATAAAAGTAGCTCAACCTTGCTCTGCGGCCCCTCTAATCGCCCCCTCCCACAACACACACACACACACACACACACCCTCATGCGCACCACCGTCATACACACTCTCACTACTTTCAGTCTGCACCCAAGACTTCGAAGATTTTCCTCCCTCCTGCTTCGCTTGTTTTTCTAGACATATTAATCAACTCCCTAGCACCCCCCACCCCCCACCCCCCACCCCACCCGCGAAAAGTTTTAATGATACTCTATTAAAACTGTTCTTCAAGGGAGAGGGAGATCACTGAAAACCTGCAGGACCGATCAACACAACCAAGAATTTCTCTTCGACTAACTGTGCTTGATTAAAGAAAGCGAGAACGATTTTATTTTCATATTCCTAAGGTCCCTTTTCATGAATCTGTTGACAAGAGAAGTGAATATGTCACATCCAGCCACTTGAAATCCATACTGACACTTTCTGTTGCTGCTATAAGGAGAATCCTGGTCATGAAAGGTTATATGTACGTGAAGATTTCCCGGCTCCCGTGTAAATCCAGCTTTAGGTTCTGACATGAGAATGCCATGTGGTGCAGTCAGTGTTTTTACGTTATTATATTCAGCTGTGTTTTATCACTTGATTCATTTTTCTTTGTGGAAGACCATTTAACTATTTCTAACCAAATGCAGATGAGACCATTTGCATGCATGTACATACACTGTACTTCTTTCTCCATTTGTCACTCCCACATGCACACACATGCACACATGCAGCAGCACCCCTCCTCCATTAGAGTTATAATTAATCCAACTGCTCCAGTGACAGAGCAGAGTAGCCCCTGCAGATAAGGTTTCAGCTGTTGGCTGTTTCTGTGGTTCTCTCCTTATTTATTCAATACGGCTCAGACAGATCTGTGTGAATCTCAGACCATGTGGTCTGCACAGTGGCAGATTTTTTATTCAACTAATTACTAAAATTGTTTAAGGATAAAAAAAAAAGAAAACATTTATTTGGTGTGCAAGTGCAGCATAATTGGGACTATGATTCAACTTTGCAGTCTTTTAATGTTACATTTTTAATGAAAAAGATCATCTGTGCACACTCACTAATAATCTTAGTGATTTTTATTACAACGTGATACATCACATGGGGAGTTCCTACACTTACAGTATAAAGATGCAAAAAGGCCTCCAATTTTCTTATCATGACTCCATATTGGGTTTAGCTAGGGGGATCCATCAGGCAACAATTTTTAATACAATCAACTACAAGCAGTCTACTTAAACTTTTATTACTCTGAAATGTTATCTCTAGAATAATGAAGCACTCATATTTAATTGTCTCCACACAGTATGTTCCTCCTCAGCTTTTTTAAAGTGATTCTGTATTATCTGGAATTGATCACGATAATGAGAATTGAAATCTTAATTGGCTTTTCAGGGCTGCAGCACCAGTGGAGCTGTCAGTCAGTAGTTGGGGTCCTGGCTCTCACTGTGGCCTAAATCTGTTCAGATGAGGGCAGCATTTTCCCATTTTAAGGCTGGATGAGGCCTACTTGCAGCAAATCTATAACCCTGCTTGGTAGCAACTGGCGTCTCCCCCTAGAAACCACCCCAGTGGCCCGCGCGCTCCTTATACGGCCCTCGAGGTGGGACCGCGAGGCTCGATGGGAGGTCAAAGCGACAGTTCCATATATGGCGCGCGCTCTCTCCTCGTCGGGTACGCGCAGCGTCACTTCTGATCCCGTCCTGAAACCTTGATGGATCTGATGGAGCTCCGGCCCTCCCTCCGCGAGGCGCGCCTCCTTGATGCATCCCCCCACCCACTCCTCGGCCTGTCAGCATCCTAATATGGCAGAGGGCCGGGATGGGGGCCAGTGCTGAGGTTTGTGAATGGTGGAGGTTGGGTATATAAGGTGGACGAGCTGAGCAGAAGACCGTAGCTGGTTCAGCAGCAGCACTGGTTGGGTCATTCTCTCCGAGCCGCAGACACACTCCTAAGGTAAGACCCTGCGAGGACCTGCCACCCCTGAAGCCACTCATCCAGACTGGGACAGCAGACTAGGCTATAACCAGAGCACCACTACAGCCTCTACTGGAGCAGAAGTTAGACAGGTCCGCCGGGGACAGGACCTCTGGGACCAGATACTACTTGAGGCATGATGGGCAACTTCAGATAGGAAGAAAGAAGGAAGGAAGGCTAGACTGTGGGGGAGGCATGAGGAAGATGGGGAAAGTGTTGATAGCTGAGGTCTGAGAGAAGCCAGTAGATCGACAGGTGGTTCAGAACAGTGCTGGACAGGAGAAGCTATGATCTGAACTACCAGGTCTGGAACTTTTGGATAGATAAACTGATAGACAGACAAAGTAGATACAGCAGATTTGCTGTACTGATTCAACATCTTCATAGGTGTAACACTGAAGCCTGGGAAGATGCTGACGCTGAAATGCGCCTCCAGACCAATTAAAAAGCCAGAATAGTTTACCTGAGAAGGTGATAGAGACAAAGAGAATGCTTGTAGATTTAGTTGAATTTTAACACACCTTAGATCTTCATTTTAAAGATTTTGCACAGGTTTACAAATTAGAAAATAACACAAAGGACTGATTTTATTCAAGACCAGTTTCTGATAGATATCTGAGGGAAACTGTAGTTCCACAACTTTAGTGAGATTTTATAGGTTTATTCAGGCTTGTATGTCGTAATGGGCTGCTGTCAGTGTGCCATGGATACATTTAGCGCAAGCCAGGGGCCTGATCATTTTCATGCTCCAGTAGATGTTACAATTATTTTTAGTCTTTTTAGTCTGTTACAATCCAGACACCCAGTGTGAGATTACAAGAAACAAAGTTTTACTGTCTTTAACATACAGTATGTGTCACCATGTGAATTTGATGTGATGGATTTCCTCCTCTCTTCTTACAGAAGCCAAGATGTGTGACGATGATGAGACTACCGCCCTTGTGTGCGACAACGGCTCCGGTCTGGTGAAGGCTGGCTTCGCCGGAGACGATGCCCCCAGGGCCGTGTTCCCCTCCATCGTCGGCCGCCCCCGTCACCAGGTAAACAGCGAAGAAAAGCCTCTAATAGGATCGCATAGGATAGGATAGGATAGGAGGAAAGACTAATTGGAAATGAAAAAAACAAAACAAAAAAACAATTAGACAATTACTCTAATCATCACACCTTTGACAATCCCTTGTCCAAAATTGAGAAATTGGCTACAATTTGGTTTGGTCTAATTTTAAAACAGGAAATTGAATATGCGTACAGGCAGGTGTACACTATTTTGGCAGAGGTATCCTGATGGAGTTATTAAAATATTTAACTCAGATCCCATTGTTTCAGAATGTAGTTTAGTGCAACAGGTGACAACAGCGTGGAATAATAAATCTTGAGCCATGTAATTTTGGCTCCTTTCACCTCCAGCAATGTGGCCTTTGCCTCTTCGAGGCTAAATTAGTCACAGATGAACCGAGAGTCACACAATTGCTCTCTGTCAGTCTCTGTGACGCACGCTGTTATTTGGCACATTTACGCAATGGTCACCATGCCTGTTCAAAGACTTTAATCTGGCCAGAGGAAGGTCATACTTCTCGATGGATTATTGGAAAGTCCCCGGCTAACCTTTCCATTATCTTGTCCTCTCCTCCCCCTTCAGGGTGTCATGGTCGGTATGGGTCAGAAGGACTCCTACGTCGGCGACGAGGCCCAGAGCAAGAGGGGTATCCTGACTCTGAAGTACCCCATTGAGCATGGCATCATCACCAACTGGGACGACATGGAGAAGATCTGGCACCACACCTTCTACAACGAGCTGAGAGTGGCCCCCGAGGAGCACCCCACCCTGCTCACTGAGGCCCCTCTGAACCCCAAGGCCAACAGGGAGAAGATGACCCAGATCATGTTTGAGACCTTCAACGTCCCCGCCATGTATGTGGCCATCCAGGCTGTGCTGTCCCTGTACGCCTCCGGCCGTACCACTGGTAAGAATGACAACAACAAACAGCTGCCGCTCCTGACACAGGAGCAGCTTCCTGAACAGACATAACATATAGAATCCTTTATTACAGAATAGCACGTAATCGACAAATATAATTGATAAAATTATATACCAATTGTAACACATAGTTTACAATTAACTCGGCTACTAATGGGGCATTTTCCCCACTGAAGCTATTTTACGCACAACCTTTACGCACAGATGATCGGACATTCTGGGACTATTTAGGCTAGTTTATTGCCTCTATGTCACATACATCAGTGTGCATTTGTAAATTCGTCTTCAAACACCTACTTTAGCCACAGTTTTGCTCACACCACAATCTTTGAGGACTCTTTGTTGCCCGTTTAACTTAATTAAACTCTCTCCTTATCTCTCTTCAGGTATTGTGCTGGATGCTGGTGATGGTGTGACCCACAACGTCCCAGTCTATGAGGGTTACGCCCTGCCCCACGCCATCATGCGTCTGGACCTGGCTGGTCGCGATCTGACCGATTACCTGATGAAGATCCTGACTGAGCGTGGCTACTCCTTCGTGACCACCGGTGAGGAACTCAGCCTAAACCAAAACCAGAACATCTGAAAGGAAGAAACAACACTTTTGCTCAGACCGCTTAGTTGCACATTATTTGGCAAAGTAAATTATTATCAAAACATTAGATTTTCTTTTGCCAGCAATTTTGTGATGATAGTCCAAGTAAAACTGACATCAACACAGACCTATCATGTAGGACTAAACGCAGCCGTGCACAAAGAGAATATATATATATATATATATATATATATATATAATAATGGGCACAGCTCGTGTGGACTATAACTGCCTGTGTGCGCGCTGTGCCCGACAAAAACACAGTGAAATGGGATGTAGCTGTAGTTTAAGAAAACTAGTCATTTTTCAGCTTTAGACGTTTCCGTGACTTAGAGTAACTTTCGCAGTTCAGCCCACTAAACCTGTTTATTATTACGCACACGGTGGCTGTGGTCTCCGCTCTTTGGCACTCTGAATAATAACTCATCAACTTGTCCCCCCACAGCCGAGCGTGAGATCGTGCGCGACATCAAGGAGAAGCTGTGCTATGTGGCTCTGGACTTCGAGAACGAGATGGCCACCGCTGCCTCCTCCTCCTCCCTGGAGAAGAGCTACGAGCTTCCCGACGGTCAGGTCATCACCATCGGTAACGAGAGGTTCCGTTGCCCTGAGACCCTCTTCCAGCCTTCCTTCATCGGTACTTCAGATATAACCTTTTATATCTCTCAAAATTACCAACATTAGAAATGTGGAGCCTTGTGCCAATACCCGCCACCCTCTTAACACTTCTCCCTCTCACCTGACCAGGTATGGAGTCTGCTGGTATCCATGAGACCGCCTACAACAGCATCATGAAGTGCGACATTGACATCCGTAAGGATCTGTACGCCAACAATGTGCTCTCCGGTGGTACCACCATGTACCCTGGTATTGCTGACCGTATGCAGAAGGAGATCACTGCTCTGGCCCCCAGCACCATGAAGATCAAGGTACTTAAAACTTATTCAGATATTAAAACTAAAATCAAGCTTAAATCCACATTAGATAAACCAAGTTTTACGCATTAATCGACAATTACGCACATGAATCTACTGGACAAATTATAATCAGTGTTTGACACTAATTCACTCTCTCACTCCTCCTCCTCCTTCAGATCATTGCTCCCCCCGAGAGGAAGTACTCCGTCTGGATCGGTGGCTCTATCCTGGCTTCCCTGTCCACCTTCCAGCAGATGTGGATCTCCAAGCAGGAGTACGACGAGGCTGGCCCCAGCATTGTCCACAGGAAGTGCTTCTAAATCCTCCATCTTCTTCTCCAGCTTCTCCATCATCTCCATCACTTTTACCACCAGCTGTCTGGGGATCAATCGAGGAGGAGGATCAACCTCTGCGGCACAACAACACCCTGCTGTCAATGGACTTTCTGTCTGCGCTGTTGACATTCATATGCATTTTTTTAACCTTTTAAAATGTGCATATTTTGTAGCTGTATGTTGTCTGTGTTGCACGGAGAAAGGCTGTGAAAAACCACCACTGAACCATGCATCCACCAAAAAACTTTAATAAAAAAAAAATAACAACAACATGTTGCCCAACACATGTGAATGTAAGTGTATATACATATTGATAATTTATTAAAGTCCATTATTTGGTATTTTTGGCCCTGGCCTTGTTTTTCTATTAAAGGAAGGGTAGATAAAAATGATAAAAACAAAATCTTTGGTGAAAATAATCTTAAAATTCAATATTTAGGAATAACGGAAAGAACTGGGGAGAGAAAAGCAACCGAAATCAACTTAATAATACAAAGCCTAAGCCTGGGAAAAGCTAAATTGACTGAGCAATAAGCACACCTGCCGAGGTACAACACTATAACTACATGAACCAATCTGGTGCAAAGGGAAGTTCATAGAGGTCGACAGGGGTGTTGGCACGGCCTCCTGCATCATGGTTGAATGGGTGGGAGGGAAGGGGAGAGGGTGTCTCGCACTGTCCCATCTGCCCCTGCTGGTTGGGGGCTGTTAGATGACAGAGGTAATGAAAAGCGAAGCCTTCAGGCTCTGACAGTCGGAGTTTGACTTGCCAGGAATGTGCCTAGGCAGCAGCAGCAGCTCCGCTTTAGACCGAGCGGATCAGTGGCATGGGACACCTGACACCCGGCTCTGAATCCTGTTGAGCTGCCTGCCCCGTCCCCAGACCATCTTTAGACAAAACCATACCTCGTGTACAGTGGGGCATCTCCGCAGCCCTACCTTATATGCATAGAGGCTCACCAGGTTATCTGGGTGTGGGTTAAGGGTCTGGGCTAAAAGCACAAAGGAGTATGCTGGGCGCGTCTGTGGCGCGCACACCCTGTGCCATTTATCACCACACGGATCTATTATGTAGCCTATGGTAAGCCTCTACAGCTGGCTACAGTTACAGGTATGCCTACATAAGGCAAATTTAAGAGTATACCTACATATTCAGCGGGGTATGAATCCAATTAAAACACTAAGCAACAAGTTGACCGATTCAACTATTTTATGTGTTGAATCTGTGCATAATGTTTGAATATAATAAAACAAACTGGCTTTTTAAGCTCTTTTACAATCTGATAGAAATCATTATCAGACAAATGGTCCAGGCGCTCGGACCGCATTCCTGACATCCCGGCCCGGGCCACCTGTTGCAGGGCGTGTTTGGCTTTTTAAAAAACGTCTTCAAGTGGGCGGAGCTTCGCTAAGAGACGCAGCCTGTGTGATTACAGCAACGCCATGAACGCCATCTGTTCTGCCCTGCTTCCGTGAAATCCAACTCCAGTGTAAGTATATTTACTGTACACAAATTTAGACGCTTGCAGCCTTGAATTTCTGCTGTCAAGCCCGGCACTGTTGTCGATGGATTGTCAGTGGGATTTTACGTTTACTCAGCTATATATCTGCGAGCGCTGACAGAAAGGCGATTATCGGTACTCCACATTACCATATGATTAACAGATATCTATAAATAACACATTTTGTCATGAGGAGGTAATATGGAGCAAAACGGGCAATAGACTAACCACAACACTGTCTCTCTGTTACAGTGTAATGTTTTATATACGAAACAGTCCAAGATGATGATTTAATGAGATTATTTTAAACCGTTGTGGTATAATAGTATCCAAAGTTTGGAAATGAGCGTGCACTGATTTACAGATGAACAGGTTATGGAGCCTGCTGTGTTTTCATGCAGTGATTGGGACTGGCCCGTAATTTGGAGTGTTCAACAGTCGTTTAGATCGGTGGAGCCAATCACATGAGGATTGGACACTTACGTCATCACGTTCAAGAAGTTTCTGCAGTCAGCGCTCTAACGGTCGATCAAATTTACACCCGATGCCATTTTTAATAGTGAAAAGCTGATTAAATTTACAAATAATGTTTCGCAAAAGTAGTGTTTTATGTTTATCTCAGCCCACAGAGGGAAACTAACCCCGGGTAGAGGAGGAAGTAGGCGGGTTCTTGACGCGGAAGAGGCCTCCAGCTGCTCTCCTATTGGTTTTTACTGCTTCCACATTATGGTTTAAATGTCTGGCGATGATACCAAACCTCAAAGAGCTGCGCATAACAGCAGCTGGAGGTTGCGAGAGCCCTTTTAAGCTTATAAAGCAATGTAGTAGATATGCCATAACCTATATCACAGTCCTGCCATGCGTGTGTAGCAACGCTAGCTTTTGGTCGAGTTTTTTAAGCTCTTTTGTTGGATTGCAGTTCAGAGTTTCCAAAGGGACGAGATGGTGACCAAGAAAATCCGCTCGGAGTACATGAAGAAATTCAAAGACCCCAAATGGGAGACCTACACTAAGTGTTATGAGGAGATGCTGAAATACAGGCTGACCCGCAGGCTGCTGGAGCACACACACAACCCCTGGTTCTGGAATGGGTCCGACAGTGATTCAGAGTCAGGAGGTAGGAGTCCCCCTTCTCCCAATAAGAACCAGGTACAGTCTAGGACCACCAGGGCAGGGATGGAGGCTGAACTGGAGGAATGTGAGGGGTCGAGGACAGACAGACAGCAGGAGCAGCACACCAGAACCACACAGTCTGTACCCAGGCTTCCCCTTCAAGAGGAAGAGGAGGAGGAGGAGCAGGAGGAGGAGCAGGAGGAGAATGTGTCTGCTGGACATTCTGCAGGTAACCATGTGATATGAATATGACTGGAAAGATACTACAGCATATTGGGATGTATGCATGCTACTGCACAGTATGTCACTCAATCCTCAGGCTCACAGCTTGATGGTGCCAGAGAGACAAGAGTACCAGAGGAGCAGAGAGAGGAGCAGAGATCCAGCAGCAGAGGCAGCAAACGGCTATCAGCCCCCCACAGGGAGCGGGACCAAGGTAATTCAGAGTAGAAGTGCCTATCAGATATGTCTGTCAGCCCAGATACTGTGTGGTAATAATATCAAAATAAAGGGTGGAATGAAAACTTGTGAATTTGTCATAGACAATAGGGTGATAACACTTAGAGTAGAGCCTGTGCTCCCCCATTGGCTAGGGAGAGCAAAAAGATAATTTTGGCCATTCAGTGATCAAAAGAATATTGCACCATAAATATATACATATTACTTTATTCATATGCAACTAATGTAAAGATACTGTCAAACTTCCAGTAACACTGTCAAGAAATTGCTTCTCTTTGTTTAGTTCCGGTAAAGGTATCATATGTTATCAACCAAATGGCAAAAAATTAAAATTCACATTTAAACATTAACCCATTAAACAGAATGGAACAGAAAATAGATGTGTTGTTACTAGTAATTAAATAAACAAGACAATATTCATGAAATATGTCTCAAACAGGTATCAGAGTTTAACCAATCTGGACAGCCATTTTATAGAGGTGTCAGAAAATGTCACGTCACAGTGAAAAGGGAAGTCATTCAATTCATAACATGCAAAGAAAAAACATTTTCTTTAAAATATGGCGGTAATATTGTGTTGTTAGTACCACACAGTATTTCAAACTGTGTGATCAGAGTGAATTGTGACAACCCTCCCATATAGTGGTTCAGAAAGCTGAATATCAACCTTATCATTGGATTGCTCAGTTGCTTGCAGATACTCCTGCTCCCATTCAACCCATATATATTTGAATATTTAAGAATTAGTAGGCACACAGTTACCATCCATGATTTCTACTTTGCACACATTTCTGTTCCTGGTATTTTGGCATGTCTTTACCTGTTTGCCTTTTTCTATTTTTAGAGAGAGACACTGGACGACACCGACCACAGCAGAGTAAACCCCCCAAATCCTCAAAACAAACCCAGCGGGTCAGGCCTGCACCATCACGGCAGCCCAGGGAGGACAGTAAGGAGAGCAGACATCCTTTTGCTCTGTACGGTTCAGGGGAGAGGGATGCAGACATTGCAGGTAGAAAGACGCACAACGTAGGCCCCATAGCTTCGACTAATGAGGTAATCTTTCTATCTGTCGTCCTGTAGAATGGTGTGTGACAAGCTGTGTTGTGACTGAACACGTGTGTCAACAGGAACTGACATTTGTGTGTTTATTTTCCTGGTAGATCCATGAGTCGGCTCTACGTGCTAAGACCAGGCGCCAGGTGGAGCGTCAGGTCCAGACCCAGAGAACCGAGCGCCGGAGAGCCAAGTCTGTTGATCTGGACAAGGCCAGGAAGCTGGTTCAACCTGAGTTCAACCCCTGGCTCACTGAGTACATGCGCTGCTTCTCTGCTCGCTCTCGATAGGACACACACATGCACACACTCCGCAGAAATATTTTAGGAAGATTCCAGATAAAAAAGGAAGTAAAACCATTATTGCCTATCACCTCTGAGGTTTAAATACACAATAATGTAGAATTAATGGGATTGATTGAGTCATAAAACGGCTCCTGAATGCACATCACTCTGACATTCAGGATGTAAACTGATAAAACCTTGAACATTGAAATTCACAGTGTGGCTTATTGACCAGGAGTTTACTATCATGTTTATTTATTTATTTTTTAAATAAATCAGTTTTAATATACACAATAAGAAATATTTTACACGGTAGAAGAGACTCTTGAAAGAAATAATTAAATTATTAAGAATAAGTAAATGCATAATTAATGGGTATTTGTACCGTATACAGATATTTAGATGTGAACGAAGAGTCTAAAATACATTTTACAGCCATACTTTGATGCATCCATATTTTTATACATGGATACCAAACCTTATTGGAATCACACAGGAGCAGCAATGGCACATGACAGCATGTCTGAATAGATTCAGTGATTAGTGTTCTTAAAAAATATTCTGAGATAAAACGAGACCAGGAACATCAGGAATGTACAATAAAGCTCACGTTGTATATACATATAAACAAAGCCAAACACACACTAGCAGATAGTTTGCATTCAAAAATATTGGAAAGCACAGCAAGATGGCTTAATCAATCAAAGTCATGCAGCTTTCGATGTGGATAGGCATTTTCTTATTTGTGCTGAGTCCTAAGTTGGCTGTCATACACAAATATGTCTGTTGTAAAGATTTTATAGTTTTTAAATTTTCAGATCACTTAGTGCTGTGAACTGGTTCTTGTAGATTTAACGGTTTTGTGTAACGTTAGTGGAGCTTTTCTGATTTGGTGAAAGATTGTTAATCACTCACACACTCTACTGACAGTGAGACTGTGTAACATCATGGTTGTGTGATGTGGCGGTTGCATTACATTACATGAGCTCATTAACACTTTTATGTGTTATTGACTTGAAATAGTTTCAAGACAAGATTTGTTTGTCCTTTACTTGTGTTAACCTGTGTATCAACCTGGTGCTAACACAGTCTGAAAATAGATATATGTGACCTTTAAAGCCATTGGGATGACTGTGAACAGTGTGTGCAGTATTGTGGATACTGCAGTCTTTCTTTTATACATTTATTGGTTGTGTGACTGTTTTTGACCAGAAAAAATGTAACATTAAAAAATACAACTAATTCCAGTTCTCTTGAGCCCATAGTAATGAAGTTTTAAAGCTTGCTAGTGATGATGATTAAGAGCCAAAAGTGGAATCAAACAAAGATGGATAAAGCCAAAGTGTAAATTACTTTTAATTAGATATGCTACTATAAAAGTGAAAATACATGGGTACATATTAGTCACTTGCTGGTTAAAGCAGTATACTTTCCAAAGCACGACCAAATCAGACAGCACTTTGATAATGAGTCACCTTTCTTAAATATTTGTAGACGATATTTAGGTTTTTCTGTTATGTGTTCACCTTTTGAACCTCTGTATATTTGTTTGTATGTTTATGTGAATGTATTGAACATCACACAATATTATTTGTACTTACACAAGAAGACTAAAATTGATTTTTAATCCTTTGTATAATAGATCTGATCTTTTCATGACTGTTGAGACCGTGACAAATTAGGTCCCATGTACAGTAACCGTGAAAAAATCTGCTCTGTGCCATAAAGTTATTTTTCCCATTGCAACTATAGTTATTGCTGTTACTGATTTGAATGTTGTGCAGGACTAAAGGAGATGAGAGGGCAGGAGGCCTGTGCTTCACATTCAGACCTTTCACATTCCTAAAAATCTGTTTTGTTGTTGAAACTCTGAGTTCAGTATTACATTACTTGCTTTGCTTTACAAAGATTTAGTTTTTCAGTGTTTTTTTGTAAGTTATAGAAGTACAGTTGGGAAATGAAATTTCGTGCAATATTATTATACTTTGTATAACTGCATTCGAGCCAGTGTTTTTTTTTTAGATGTGACAATCTCAGAAAACAGGAGTGAAACAAGATAGTTAATTCATAATGTACCTCATTAGTTAGTTAGTGAGACTAAACTTTATAGCTGAGATCCTGTTTATACTGTAAAGGCATTTAGTTTTTGGTGACGAGATACTTAACTTTTCTAGGTTTATTTGGTAATCTGTTAGAGAGCTCCACCAGGCCTTTCACTATTCCTTTCAACAGGATAGTATCATCCTAAATGATCATCACACTGCAGAATATTGAATCAGGGGTAATAACTAATAAAATATAATTAATTTACTGATGACACAGGATGTAACAACTATAATACTGTAAAGCTGCATAATTCTGTACATTTTACTGTTTACATAGGATATTAGGCTTTGAACAAACTGTATGTACATAATCAAAATGATTCAGACTGTTGACAAACTGTTGAGGTTAAATGGTGTTGTCCAAAGCTTTCAATAAATCACTTTTTCACCTGTCACACTTTAGAGAACATTAAACATCTACATTCTTGCTCTGGCATGTCCTAGTTTCTCAGTGGTTCAGCCCAAAATTGTGTATTTACTGTACATACTTGTGGGTTCGTGTGCACTACTCTACTAATTTTATCTGCAATTGCTTCATATATTTTGTCCATTGGAAATTCCTTTCATAGAAAAACACTTATGTCCAAGATTTCAAGAAAAATATGCTTTTCAAAGAAGATGCTTTATTCGTAGTCATTTTTATTTTAAAAACCATATGCTTTTATCATACACAATAAATTAAAAATCCATGATATGATGATAAAAACAGACATACATAAATATAAACAAAGGACTTGATGACATAAACACAAGACAGCAACCTGCCGTGGAGCAGCCAAAACCACTATCAGATCAAACACTTGAGATTATTCTAATATGAAATTTTTCTACAGTTTGAAGTGTAATTCATTTAAAAGTTTAATGCATCATTTTTGGGGGAAAATGTAAAAAGAAATTTAAAATCATAAATGATATGTTGTTGTAATGTTTGAATACACCTATGCAAAAAATACCTCTCAATCACAATTTTCAAAAATGTTTGTGTTTTTGTTGAGAGCTTCATGTTGCTGGACTATTTCAAAGTTAAAAACGAGACATAAAGTATCTTTGGAGACAAAAATCAAGCACACATCAGGTAACTTCATACCATTGCTAAATGCATTCAGTTAGTATTTACCAACAGCCGGCAGCAGTCAGTCAGGTATTCATGTAAACAGGCAACATTTACTGTAATAAATCAGTCATTAGTCATAACTGGAATCCTTTGGACAAAGAAGTGTCTTACACTGTCATTTAACGGTGAATGGTGAATGTGCCATTGTGAATTAAAAGATGACATTTTACTTTCACAGTACAAATGATTCAGATGAACTAGAACAGAAAACCAAATGTCTGTTCAGAACATTTCAGGTTGCCTCCGTCTGTTTTTCTGTAAATCTATGAGCTTGAACAATGATAAAACAGCATTTTTCCACATAATGGTTAGTCCATAATGTAATCCACATCAACTTGTCCCAATTACAAATAAACATAAATGCTGCAAACAGTACTGCCCACATATACTGCTTGCCAGTGTATTGTATTATAGCTTAACATGACAATTATACAGTGGTGCATGAACCTGATGCTGGATACGATTATCCACTTTGATATACATATAATATATCTTCTTAATGAAATACTCTGATATTCTGTTTGAGAAAACATGCGTCAATCTCTATATACAGAAACACTATACAGTGTGTAAGATGCTGCAGGGGTACAAGAGGAGAGATTTAGAAAGGTAGAGAGCTGTGTAAAGAGACAGGCAGGCAGACAGGTAAGCAGATGTATAGGAAGGTAACAGACAGAATGATGGAATGTAGAAAAAAAAAAAAAAGCAAGAAAGGGAGAGATTGGGGGCATGAAGTGTGATTTGGCCACTGAATTGCCAGGGGGCACTTTACTAGGACAAAGTACAGATTCAGGAAGTGCAAAATGTATGAGCAGTCAGTACACTGTTAGTGGTGTGTTTAAAACAGGGGAGCAGGAAGTTCATGGGCAATCAGAGCAGGTGGATGGAGAAAGAGAAGTAATGTGGCAGGGAAGGGTTTTAAATAAGTTAAAGGAACAGTTCAACAATTTGGGAAATGTGTTTTCTTGACAAGAGTTAGATGAGAAAATCAATGCGTCATGTCTGTGTAGTAAATATCAAGCTGGAGCCAGGCGGTGATTGGCTAAGCTTAGCACACATACGGGAAGTAGGGGGAGGGGGCTACTCTCGGTTGTTTCAAAATTTAAATATCCACCTGTCAACGCCTTTAAATGTAACATTTAACACTTTACATCTCATTTGTTTAATTCAAACACAAATTTTCCAAAATGTCAACTATTCCTTTAGGCAGTGAAGATGGGATGTAGTGGAAAGACAACAATGTGGTAGGTTGGGAGATAAGCAGGTGTGAGGGCAGATCAGTGGAAAGGTAGAAGAGAGAAAGGTTACATGTCACGTCCTGATTGGAGGGCTGGGGAGGGTTTGGTCCAATAGAGGAGCAGGTTGTTGGATGTGGGTGGTCTCTGGTCACCCTGGAGATGCTCAGAGGTCTGAGGGGTGGTGTGGCTCTATGTAAGTGCAGCCATGACAACAAAGGTTCTGAGGGTTCTCAAGGTTGCGTGCGAAGGTTGAAGATCAAAGGTCAGGGAGGAGTCACCAGCACCACAACCTGAACCCAACACTGTCTGGGTCCCCAATGGCTGTTCTTCTCCTGGTCTTCACAAACCTGTCTGAAACACACTAAACACATGCCAGAGATTTTTGAAGAAGTAAATACAACCCCTGCAGCACACAGACAACAAAACGTGAGCTCCTTGTCAAATGTTGAAACACTGTCACTTCTTTCATGAACCTAAAAAAATAGAAAAAAGATTAAACAGTAATTGTGGCATGTGCAAAAGTCAGTAGTTAGCACCCCTCCTTCGTCAACTGTTAAGCTTTTATGACGTAACAAAAAAACTCAAAAAGCTCTCCACTCTCAGTCTAAATATAGATTGCAGAGGTTTGCAAATCACAAGATGAGTGACGGGAGTGTGGATGAAGTGTCGCTTCTGACGCTCATATCATTATTATACAATGCACACACAGTACAAATACATTGATACTCTGGCCCCTTTCACCTTGTCTGTGTATGTTACAGGGCACCTCCACTAGCAGCCACACTCCTGGGTGCCCTGGGGCTGAGCACGACGAGGAGAACGGAGCTGTCGTAATGCAGCGTCGCCATATTGGATACCTGACCCCATCCTCTCTGGATCCAGCTCTCCTGAAAAGGAAGAGACAGAAAAGTGAGAGTGTGAGGTTCATGTTGGGATGTTGTTTTATAATACAGTTAAGAATGCAGTTTACTGAGTACACTGACAACCAGTCATGTCATGGTAAAAAATATCATGAAACAAAAATCATTAAAAATGTGGATATCAACAATGTATATGTGTATATATATATATACACATACACTACGTTTTCCATCTGCTACATCCCTTTTTGTTATTTGTGAATTGTGAACTCTGGTCTACACCGATTTCCTCTCCCCTCATGTGATAGTATTTCTATTTATCTTGTTGAGGCTCTCCTGGCTCCAGCCAGGTGTAGGGTTATTGGCTGGGATTTGTAAAGGACACATTCTTTGTATGTAACTTCCACTCTGAAAAATTATCCAATTATCCATTATGCTACAGTGTGGGGTCTAGGGTCTGGAGTCTGCCTTGTTGATCCTGTTAGGAAAAGGAGGGATTTAGAATCGGGGTTAGGGTTATGGGCGAGGATTAGAGATCCTACCTGACTCTATCTTGTTGAGGATTTTCCGAGCACACTGCACAAAAGCCTCTTCAACGTTCTCCCCTGTTAGAGCACTGGTCTCCAGGAACATCAGCTCTGACACACACACACACACACACACACACACACACACACACACACACACACACACACACACACACACACACACACACACACAGTGGTATCATCATATCACATAAGTCCTCATGCCACATATACCACAAATGGACACAAATCATGTGCAGAACTATCACTGTAATCATCACACATTCCATAAAACCAAGTTCAGTTGCAGATATCAGTACTTCACTCCTTTGTAGTCTTAACAATACAACCATTTTATTTTGAGCAACACAACTTTTGGCATAGAAACAAGAGAACTGCATTTCTTTCAAGAAAGCTATTTTAAGTCCTTTGTCTATCAATATGTCAAGTTGAAATGTATAAATCAAGGGTTTGCAGAGAAAGAACCAATCAATCAGTCCAATTTGAGCACAAAGTGTTGATCCTACCGTTCTCCTGAGCGAAGCGTGAAGCCTCCAGGAATGTGACCTCTCTGTCTGTATCGAGGTCCTTCTTGTTTCCACACAGGATGATGACGATGTTCTGACTGGCCAGCATCCTGGCATCACTCAACCATGTGGTCAGAGCGTTGTATGTCTCTCGACTTCAGTGCAGGCAGAAACGGAAAGACGAGAAACAGGTTAAATTTTCGAGAGAAGAGTAGGAGCTGACTAAAAAGGAATAATGAGGGACATGACACTGAGGTGATCTGAAATCATGTTCTGTGACCGGTTGTTTCACCTGGTGATATCATAGACGAGCAGGGCTCCTGCTGCTCCTCTGTAGTAACTTCTGGTCACAGACCTGACACACACAATTTAATAGACAAAGTCAAGAAATATTATGTGGTGACATTGAAAAAAAAACTAAAAAATGTCACCCTCTTTTTCAAAACATAAAATTAACAACGCCTCTGCTACAGCAATAACTCCAATGCAATGCAGCGAATTAATGTAATTAGTTACACCTCTGTTTGACAGGTCACAATGTTTGCTGTGAAAGAAACCTATTCAATTTTTCTTTCAAATTGAACCTGAACATTTATTTGGTATTTTTCCCTACCTGAACCTTTCTTGTCCTGCAGTGTCCCAAATCTGCAGTTTGACCATTTTGTTGACCACGCTGATGATCTTGGAGCCAAATTCCACTCCAATCGTGTGGTTGGATTCATCCTTAACTGGAAGACAAAATAAAACATAGAATTTCCATTAATAGTAAATAACTGCAATGCATAGTGATGATCTGCAGTATACCTTTACAGTATAAAAAAATGTACTGTACAAGACAATAAATATAAATATCTCGACTTATAACCTCTCTGGAGACACATTGTTGTCTCTGAACTAAACCAAAAAAAGCAAATCCAATTTTCACATGCAAATACGTGTTGATTTCTCATAAACACTGAATGCACTAATTTTCACACATCCACAATGTGTACTGTGTTATACCCTTCAATGCAGTGCAAATTACTACTTAATTAGGATATAAACATTTGTCTGAAGAACTATACTAATATAGTGCAGAGCTTTATTGATCGATATGTTATATATTCTGTTTATTGAAAGATGAAGCTAATGAAGTGGATAATTTCAAGATTTTGAAAGTTTTTCAATAACAATACATATGACATACTATTTCTAGGAGTTTTAGACAACACTACTTTACTGCACTAATACCAGAAGTCAGAAAAACTGTGAATCATGAATGATGTCCTGTGTATTTGTGACTTACATCTCTTCTCTATGAACTGGTGCAGCAGACAGGATTTGCCTGTTCCAGCATTCCCAATCACAAGGAATTTGAACAGGAAATCTGAGGAGGACACACACACACACACACACACACACACACACACACACACACACACACACACACACACACACATATATAGTCACAAGAAGATTTGTCTGATTTGTCTACTACTGCAATCATGACTGTCATAACTAGAATCAAACCAATGTGAGCTGGACAACATTTCCTTACCACAGTTATACTGGCGACAATATAATACCAGCTGATTAAGAAGTTGCAGTACAGAAATGATCTGTTTATTATCATGTAGAAAGAGTAATAAATTGTTCATCTCAGGTGTTCTGCTCAATACATATCACACAATCTTTAATAACCATATTCAGAGTATCCTTAATAATAATCCTGATCATCTGTGGTAATATAAACATAACTCATTCTGTGGGATGGAGGAATGTGAGTTTTCCCATAAATAAACACACTTAACACTGACATTAATGGATAGTGGTTTTGGGACTGTACATTAGTATCTGAGCTGCAGTTCAAAATCATGATCATCCTAATATGAAAGGTTCAGCTAATCCAACCTCACAAACCATGGTTATCATCTTAATAGCTATCACCTACATTCCTTGTATTTTGTGTGGTTTACAGGATGCCCAGCTCAGATATTCATATCAGCTCCATCATCCCCAGGTGGCAGATTTCTGTCCACTCCGCTATCCTCTGTGGGGATTTGTAACCTTATAAAGTCGATACATTTTGTCCGTACAGCTAGAGTAAACGCAATTGTATAGCCTCTATGGATTTGCTTACGCTGACATGACATTTTTAAGGCCAGGAGCCTCCACCAGCGCCTCGGTTAGCCTGTCAGCTATCTGTTTACGGTGAGAAAAACCTCTCTCGGCACACCTGCCTCATCCCCATCTGTGGCTACAGGAAGATGTAAATGGTGGACACTTGTCAAAACACCCTCCTTACCGTAAGACTCCGACATCGCCAGTGTGGCGGTTTGACAGGTAAAGGTAAGGAAGGGAGTAGTAGTAGTTCACAGATTGATAGCTAGCTAAGTAAAGGAAAATAGTCTTGTTGATGATATCCGCGGATCCCAGCAGCTTTTCCCCTCCGACTTCCCGTACGTGCTTTGCCGTTTCAAAATAAAAGCAAGACTAACGGGCCAAATATTGTAAGGTCTCAAGACTGCCGCCGAGTGGCACTGTTAACCAGCTAACTTTGGATATGCCTCTTTCCATTCCACACAACAAATATTTATCATAAGAACAAGTTTAAATTAATATTTAAATTTGCTAAATAATATAACCATTGTATATAGAATATAAATACCATTCGCAATTAAGACGTAACGACATAATATACAATTCCCAACCTACACTCCAGTCCAGAAGATGGCGGTTATGTAACTAAACATTCGTTAACGGCCACAATACTTCACAAGAAGAAGGAAACCAACGAAGGAACGGCTGCTGAGCTACTCCAACAGCCGCTTTATTTAGCGAAATATGGCTGCTGTGCTCCCCGCCAGACCGCCCTGCGATAGTAACCCCGCTACTCCTGGAGCACAATCCATAAAGGTGACATTTATACTCCGTAACGACACGAATCACAGATAGCTGTGAGCCGGAGCTCTGCATGGTTGGTTGTTTAGCTAACAGCTAGCTGACTGTCCAACGGCTGCCTTCGTCTATGATTGACAATTGTTAGCCACATTAGCATCACTCCTTTGTTTTCAGTTGCGATCAATGAATAGTTAGTCTATTTGGGGTGGTTTGTGTTCCTCTGTTGCGTTTACAAACAGAGACCCGTGTTCTTTTCCAAGGGTCCAAGTCAGAAATAGCGTAACGCGTTCCTGTTGAGTGGTTTGACTGCAATTTTATGTAGCCTACTCCTTCCTTCTGCCAGTCACTACTTTGGCAACTGTGCATATAAACTCATGCTTTCTGTTTTGGTTGGACACAAATGGGTTGCCAAGGAATCACAGGTTGTATTTGCGTAATAAGTAGGTTACTTCCAATCACACCATCCAATCAACAAATCTCTTCCAGTCATCCACTGATGCTGGTTGTAGGTCAGAAGCATGAAGGTGTTTTTAAAACTACCCTAAGCAGATGTTTGTGAAGAAATGCTGAAAAAAATTCCTGTGAACTTGCCCCATATGTGTAAATGAAAAAGTAGAGAGGACAGCATGCTGTATACTAGTTGTTAACATCACAATATATCATTATTATAAGTTAGAATTGCACCTTTTCTTTTCCACTGCAGGAGGATGTAATAGAGGAGGAGTCCAATGATGGCAGCCAGCCTCCCAAAAGACGTAGGATGGGTTCAGGGGACAGCTCTCGAAGCTGTGACACCTCTAGCCAAGATCTTGGGTATGTTGGCTTGGTGCTTGGTGTGAAACAACAACTTGCAGAGTGCTAACTTAAAATATTGTCCAACCTTTTGTTTCTAACCAGTTAATTACCAATGGGTTCAAAAAGTTTTTGTATTTATATGATTTTTGATTATGCTCTATTCTCAAAATTGTCATTGTCATCTTTTTTGGTGTGTTTGTTAAGAGTGTAAGACATGTTTAATCTACTTTTGTCTCAAGTGACTTTACAATTTGTACAGTGTACAACACCCTCTGTCCTTACACCCGAACACACACACCAACACATAGTATAGGAAATTAATATCAGTATAACAAAGTTCAGGGTTATAATTTTCTTATTTCATGAATTTATACAAATGCAAACACAAGTTGAACAGAAATATATTACAGTTTTAATGGTTTACTTTAACTTTTATGGATAAGAAAAATGAACTTGTATTTAGTTTAAACTAAGCTGTTGTTCTCCCACTACAACCTCCCAGACCGACATATTTCCCAGCAGAGAACCTGACAGAGTACAAGTGGCCGCCAGATGACACAGGAGAGTATTACATGCTGCAAGAGCAGGTCAGCGAGTATCTGGGAGTTACATCATTCAAGAGGAAGTATCCTGGTAAGAAAATTTTTATAATAGTCCTCAATCAGTTGATAATTTGCTGATTAAAAAAACCATAGGTTTATTTGATTATTATAGATTATGAGATTAGTGTTAAATCATATTTGTATTATATTTTAACATTGTGATATATGCTATATTAATATGCAAATGTGTACATTTACAGAAGAGAGCCATTCCAGTAATAATTCTTGGTCATTTACAAGTATAGGCACTGAGAAAGCTTCTAATGTTGTTTTTTGTCCCTCTGAAGATATGGAGCGGAGAGACTTGTCCCACAAAGAGAAACTTTACCTGCGTGAACAGAATGTCATCACTGAAACACAGTGCACTCTGGGTAGGAACCAAATCTCAGAACTATAGTGAAGCGCACAGTTGTTTTACTGTAGTGCACAAAATCCTTTTGTGAGGAACCCTGTTGACATGATCTGCTGTGAGTAGTATTTGTTCATGCAAGTGTTTTTTGTTTATTTCCAGGTCTGACAGCTTTGCGGAGTGATGAGGTGATAGATCTGATGATAAAGGAGTATCCCACCAAACACTCTGAGTATTCAGTCATACTGCAGGAGAGAGAGCGACAGAGGATAGCTAAAGAGTACTCTGTAAGTACAAAAACAACAGAAATATCCTGTTGAACTTAGGACTGATGAATAATGAGGCATTATACTTTACTATAATGCATTTGAGGAAAATTCACCATGTGGCTTTGTCCATTTTCCTTTCATAGCAAATGCAGCAGCAGAATCCTCAGAGGGTGGAGGCCAGTAAGGTTCCTGAGTACATTAAGAAGGCAGCAAAAAAAGCTGCAGAGTTCAACAGTAACTTCAACAGGGAGCGTATGGAGGAGAGGAGAGCTTACTTTGACCTCCAGACACATGTAAGTCCAACCTGTGATATGGATGATCTGTTATTTTACATGGATTCATTTTACATAAGAGACACAGAATTTTTGAGCATTGCATTTTTTTTGTGCTCTCTCAGATCATCCAGGTGCCTCAGGGCAGGTTCAAGGTGCTGGCTCCAGAGCTGACCAGGACAGGGCCCTACCCTGTGGCTCTTATACCAGGACAATTTCAAGACTACTACAAAAGGTACAGTTACACACCTAGATGAAGGCTTTTACTTGCAATTGGTCTCTTTTTTCCTAAGTGAAATAGTGTTTTCTGAATAGGCTTATAGTATTGTATTATCTATTGTTCTACTGAATGTTTTGCCCTGATGCATCATTGTGTTGTGCATAACAGGTACTCTCCCAATGAGCTGCGATACCTGCCACTGAACACAGCTCTGTTTGAGCCTCCACTGGATCCAGAACTCCCTGCACTGGACTCAGAGCCCGACTCAGATGATGCTGAGGATGGCAAAGATGAGAAAAAGAACAAGAACTCATCTGTAAGACATTAGAGTGATACTCTAGTTGCCACTGGATGTGTGTTAGATCACTCCATCCATCATTAACATTAGCCATACTTCATTCATGTATCAACATTAAAATATTGTAATATACATTACTCTTAAACCTCTTGTCCTTCTCTCTACAGGACAGTTCTTCAGGCAACACATCAGATGTGGAGAGCCAGGAGGGAGCAGGTGGACAGGGCCACAAGTCCAAGGCCAAAGACAGGACATCCACCCCAGGCAAAGACGGCAGCCTGCGGCACTCAGCCTCCCACAAAGCCACCCCAGGGTACAAGGTAGAGGACAAAACCACCTGAACTCTTCTCCAACAACAGCAGCAGCACTTTCTACCCCCTCCTCCTCTTTCTACTACTACCACTCCCTTACTCCATCCATCCCGCCACCCCTCCCTAGCTTTCTTCACTTTGTTCTCCGGCTTCTACAGTTTGTCAGCATTTCAGCTGGGACAACCTGGGCCACACACTCTCTCTCACACACACACACACACACACACACACACACACACACACACACACACACACACACGCACACGCACACGCACACGCACACACACACACACACTCACTGACTGGGGGGGTCCTGTCTTCAGTTTTTGTTTTTATGATTGCCACTTGGCTTTTTTTTCCCCCCTCTTTGTACCAGACTGTGAGCAATAAGAACATTTTAAAGGAACAGTTCACTTGTTTCTTTTTCACTGCACTTTCACCTTTTTTGTTTTTTCAGCGAAGACAAATTTGAACTTTAAAAGTTTTTCCTTTTGAGTGTCTTCAATATACCTCTTGTCTGTCCTCACTTGTCAAAAAAAGATACTTCCAAGACAAGTAAGTGGATGTTTTGGCTGCTAGTTTTGCTTTTTCATTTTTGAAAAGTCTTTTTGTTACTCTGATATAGAAAATATAAACCACATACATTTTGTGGTTGCTTTTAAAGTAGTTGATGTTAACACTAGAGAATTTTAACATTTATATCTGAAGTGTAGAATGCACTTAACCTTCATGTTTAAAGTGTGTATTGGTAAAATAATATGTTTTGTTTATACACCATGTGATGTACTGTTAATCTTTCAATAAGTATCAGACAGCTGTTTGACATGGTCGTTACCTGTCCTTGAGAGATGAGGACTTGCTGACCTTGTTCACACTGTTGCTGAGCTGAGCTAGAAGTAGTCTGCATGCTATCTGTCTGGTTTTGGACTCTGCTGGACAAGCCCCACACCAGTGTACTTTTCTTTGACACCCAGTCATGGCATATCTTTGGTAGTCATGTTAAAGAAATGTTAAATAAATGGCACTGTAGATGGGCAAATAGTATTATATGAGTCTTGCTCCCTACAGCCCACTGTGCTGTGCACACACAATTCCAGCGCCTAAAAATATGCTGGTATATTACCATTATTAAGAGTATGATGGACCTGGGTAAGTCCAGTTGAGTTTGGCTCAGCTTTGTGGTGTGGGCATGGTCCTTTTCTAGTGTCTGTTTACGGGTTTCAGTGTGCTTAAGTTTGATTTAACTTGACCTTGAATTGACCTTTATTCATCAGATCATTTTGCATATGCATTTGAGCCTACAGACATGGAATGGCATGTTGGTAGCCAGAAATAACTAGAATTACTCAGTAATCTAATATCCATGTACTGTATCAATATGTGATGAGTGCAAAGGACCTACAGTATAGATGAAACAACTTTAGGGCATTTCTGTATTTGAAAAAAATGCAATTTACAGAATCCAGGTTTGATTCATGACTTTGTAACTCTGTTAAATTGGCCAGAGTAAAATGCCCATGGACTTAGAATGTGCCAGTCTTCTTTTCAGTGGCAGATGTTTCATATATTTTCCCATTTTCAGAAGTTTCAAAAGTAGATGAGAGATCTACTGATTTGTAATGACTTTTATGTCTCCAGAAAAGACACTACATGTGACAGGAAAAGTTTGAGGCAGTGATGCAGACTGCTAGCTGATTAACGTTACTTCGCTCTGGTCTGGCTACCATCTACAGTATGTGCAGTGGTTAATGGTGACCTCATGATTGGTGAAAACTAAAGCTTTTGAGTAGTGTGGTGTTTCACAAACGGCTCATGAATAAAAACTAATTATGAACAACAAAGTTGGAATTAGATTGACTGATTGACTAATTGCCTTTACAGCAGTGTTTTTTTCAGATGTGATACATGTTGCATGTTACATACATGTCAAATCTGTGTTGCACCATTAACATGACATGTTCAGGTTAATGATTTGAATTTGAATTGATATAAAAGCTTTGGCTCCACCTTTCTGTAGCTTATACATAGACGGACATTATGGAGATTAAAAAATTGGTATTCACTGTTTGATGTAGTTTCAAACAGTAATATGACATTAATTACATAAACATCATGTGCAGCAGATTATACTTTTTGCAATTGAATCCGTGAATCCGACAGCTAAGAAGTCTAGAAAAGTCTAGCCAAGAATGTGTGGTGCTAGTTTGATTCTCAGAAGGAGCTCAGAAGGTTTCATTATTTTGTGTGTCAGACATTGAATTTGAGAGCCATGATTTTCAGTCCAGTCGTAAGGTTGTGAAGTGTTCGGTTCCACTGGATACTGTACATTCAGTCCAGGCAGGTGTGAGGAAGCTGTGAGACACAGCTAACACGTTAATATTTGTAGCAATGGCTACAAACCTCATCACTTACATTATAGAAATCTCTTGACAGCAGAGACATAATCACTTAGATGTCAATAAAAGTAAAGCACTATATTTATACCATTTGATCCACTGATCTAAAATCAGTGGAAGCTAGCTGTGGATGAATGTGTTGTCAGCTAGTATAAGGTTCACACTTAACTGTCCCTCTGTACTATGTCTGAAATGATATGTAATGTTAAAAGTTCTGTTCTCTTTTCTGTGCATAAAATACAGTATTTCATGTCCAAATTTAGTTAATTTAGAATAAAACTTCAAACTAGCTGGATTCAGCCTCATGAATTGCTCCTTTTCAGTTTTACTGTCTGGATGTTTCCAATGAAGAGATGTTTTGACTGTGCAGGCATGAAGCAGACTTATTGGACTTAATAAAGCGTAGGCTGGGCCCTGCTAGTAATGTAAGCGGCTGTACCCACAACCACATTATCAGTTCACGATAGCAGTATGGACAAAGCTTTTACTAGATTTCAGTAATCCTAGCTATGCCAAATCTATGAACAGCTGAATTTTCAGGTGAATTGGTGGTGAAATATTCATTATATTCACATATGCATAGTGAATATATATGTGAATGTGCACGAGCAGTTCAGGGGACTGTGTCCAGCTCTTCCTTTTTCTTACTTCCCTTTCCTGCTGCTGTCTTTCTCTTTGTTTAGTTTTCTCCTTTGTTTCTTGGATATCATCAGTACCAAATTGTGTCCTTTATTGAACCATAGTTTTGTACCTTTGGCTCCTTTCCAATCAGGGGACATTTTAATGAAGGATGTCTCACCATATCTTGAGGCATTAGAGGTAACTGGACATGATGTAGGCTAATCAGGCTAAACACATGCTTTGTCCATGAAAAACAGAAAAACAAAGTGAATTTTGTCAGTTGACAACAGATTTTGTACATTTTAGGGATACTGTTGAATCCTGTAGGCATCTAACGATTCTTCAAATCCATAGTTTGCAGGCTTTGATTTTTGAACCACGGTTCTAGCCTTCTAGCCACATGTGTTATAGTGTTAGGTGTGATATAAAAAATTTGTTTTGTTATATTATTCAACGTTGCTGACTCGTTAACAGTTTGAGTCACATTGTTTGTAATATCATAATATAATGTCGCTAATAACCATCCATTCATATTTTCTGCTAGTGAGCCAAAGGTGTTCTGTGTCTTCCAATAGAGACATTCAAATTTTAAACAGCTCCTGTGTGACATCCTGATTTAAATGTCCCAGAGTCTCTTTACCTTCCTGCTCTGGTTCTTACCTTTCTGTCCTCTGTGAAACTCAGTACATTCAATAGAAGGCAACTCTTCAGATATCCATATTTATACAACACAGTTAAAGAAGGGAAATTAAGTTTTCAAACTCAAAGAAGAGGGAGAAGTGGCGCTTGTCTCTGACACCATATTGGTTCAAATTGACAAGTGATGAATATTTGTCAAATAGCTTTGAACATTCTTACATAATAATAGAAGATGTTTTTTCCAGCACTGCACGATCCTTAAAGTCAGTCTCCTATAAAGTTGATCAATGGAAAAAAAAATCTACTGTAGATTTTAAATGCCACATGCTTGCAAGGTCTGATAGACATGATACACCTTTCTTGTATTTGTACCCTGAGATAGATTTCAGTGCCATGAAACTTAGTAGGAAGGCAGCTTTGATACTAGATGATTGATTTTTTTAGTTTAAAATGAATAAATCAGTCATGATGAATTCATATAGTGTGCCCCGAAAAAGATTTTTTGTTTATTCTCCAAACATTTGTTGAACTACTTTGTTGTCCATAACTACAGGATACCCATGTATGATTGGTTTTTATAGCATTATTCTGCCCTTGCAGCCTAAGGTCATTCCCAATGCTATATGTGGCATTTGCCAGAAGGGTAAAGAGGCCAACAAGAAAGGCAAGCCAGAGGCTCTCATTCACTGCTCCCAATGTGATAACAGTGGTAAGTTCACACGCTTAATTTTAAAGGACAGTTCCCTGTTTTTTGTTGTGATGTCTTCTTTTTTTAACTTTGTGGTCAAGTCAAGTAAATATCTCCAGAATCCAGAATTTGCTACACAACAGCAGCAGAATTGAACCACTTCTAATGATATTGATATTTTGTGCCAAATATGCTAAGTTAGAATCACGGGTGGTGTTTAAGTACATTTTATATTTTCAGCCAAATGTTTATCCTGCCTTGTTGTATTTACATTTAGATGGTAAAGTGTGGAATTTCAGTTAATGTGTATAATTCCCTTGCAAACACATATGTGGTTCAAACAGATGTCAATACAGTTATTCATCTGAAAGCTGTTTCAAACATGGGAAATTTTAGTGTTTTTTTATGTTTTTACAAACATGAAATATTTCAAATACTTTCCAGTTAAAAAATATTTAAATTCCAAATGTTGCTATTTCGTTGTAATGATCTTGAGGCTTTCTGATGCAACAAGACGGTGTATTCACGTGTGTGTATGTGGATGGGTGGGCCTGTTCACATTATGTCTGTTTTTGTGTCTTCGTGTTTGCTTGTGTGTGTGTGTGTGTGCATGTGTTGTATATTTATTTCTGTCCTTGGATATGTGTGCGTCTCTGGTTCTGTGCATGCATGTTTGCTTCTGTGCACGTGTCTCCATGTCTGTAATTTTTAGGCCACCCGTCCTGCTTGGACATGAGTACGGGGCTGGTGAGTGTAATCCAGACGTACCGTTGGCAGTGTATGGAGTGTAAGACCTGCACCGTGTGCCAGCAGCCCCACCACGAGGACGAGATGATGTTCTGTGACAAATGTGATAGAGGATACCACACATTCTGCGTGGGCATGGACTCCATTCCTACTGGTGAGTGGATGGACATAGATACAGTACATTGTATGTGCAGGGTGGATTGATGGGCAGACAGATAGACAACCACTTACTTGACTTAAACTACAGTCCTGATCAACATTGCCCTGGGTGACTGGGCAACAAACACTATGAGAGAAAAAAGAGCAGACTTGAACATACTTTCCATTTTTATAGTCATTCATTTAAGTGTATTTCAAGTTGTCTTTTTCAAAGTAATTAATTCAGTCTCTCTGTCTCCTCAGGGCTTTGGGTATGTGAAGTGTGCGACAAAGATTTCACCACACCCAAGAAGAAGGGAGGAGCCAAAACACCTAAGAAGTCAAAGTCAGCTCAAAAATGAGCAACAGCATCTTTAACCACAGTACCTTTACTGAATTGTACACAAATGCACTGTCATTAGTTCAGTCATTTCCAGAAGCTGTAAAATTTCAAAAAACCAGGTCATTGTTTTTCTCAAAGTCTTTCTTATAGAATGTTTTAAAGGCCCAGATTGTGATCCAAAAATAAACAAAGGTTTTAGCCCTCCTACCAAATGCCAACAATCAAACATAAGATCTCAACCTGCTGTTACTCTTAACTGACTGACTGGTCTTTTAGAGTTTAACACTAGAAAACAAACATTAATATTTTCTGTGAAAGCTCTGACAACATCGGTAAGGCAGGCCTATAGTTTGAATTCTTATTTCCCATCTTCAAGCCAAACTAAAATAATGTATGTGGTTATACTTCAAATGTATGTGCTTAAAATGCCCAGATTGGGCATTATCTTTAGCATAACAACTCTGTTCTGTCATGTTAGAGACTGACTGACTGACTGAACCTCAAACACCATACAGAAATAATATTAACAGCTAAACTGTAAATCAAATCCATCCAGATATACTGCACTAAACTGTGAACCACTAACAGTATCAGTGTGTTCCTACTTCATTAAACCAATGAATCCTGTAGTTTCTGAACATTCCTGTAGTGAAACTGTTTGATGGGAAATTGTTTCAGTTGAACAAATGGTGCTTTTGATCTTGTACTACTGAAACAATCAGGGTTTCAAACCATTTTTGTATGTTTTTGTATCTTATGAACTACCGTTTAATAAACTTTATTTAATGAGGCAGGCCAGTAAAGAGCAGTCTTATTTAAACGAAGTCTTGTCTAACATAATGACATGGTGCTTGTGATCCTGTGTAATGAAATGTAATAGACACTGGCTGTGGTAGACCTCACGGCTGCTGCAGTTTTCAGGTATTTATGTGCGAGTCTTGTTTATCAAAACAGAGTTCTCAACCCTTCACTGTTGATAATTGTACAAAAATGTAACCACTCATTGTAAGTACGTAGAATTGTAATCGAATTGGCATCCATCATTTATGATTATTATTATTGATGTTTTTGAAATCACCTTAAAATAAATTGTTTTTGTTATTTTTTTTATCTGATCTATTTTGTATTGTCCTGCAATGAGCAGGTTGTTTAAGGAATATTTGTTGCTAATAATGTCATAGTCACTGAATTCTGAAGTGTCTTCTTTTTCAATAAAAGCTACTTAACAAAAGAGTCATTCTTTTGTAACTTGTGTACCATAATAAATTAAATCCGTCAGTTTAATTACTGAATGTATGTGTTCACTTTAGCATTGTTTTTATTCACTTTTTTCTCTTAAAAAAAATAAGAGGGATAGGAGGCTTTACATATGTAACATCTTGAAACTTTCATACTGTCACCATTACAAGATGGACTGACTGCTGTGTTTGAGCCTTTAATGTTCCATGAATGTTTGAGTGAATAACAGGAAGTTGAAAGGTATTTGAATTTTTATTGTCACCTAAATTATGGGTTTGATGCCATCAAGTTTTGATGCATTCAGTTGTGCAGATAACTGACTTCATCTTACAAACAACTTATTATTACTTGTCTTGTAAATCTGTTTACCTGCAGTCCAGCAATCTGCAAATCTGGATTATTCAATTATTTGATTTCTGCTTTTGATATATTTTATATTATCCTTTCAAATCAGACAGAATTACCCAGTGCTGTAAGGTCACATATAATTCTGGTCCTGATGAAAGCTTGATGTAATGCTGGCCTCACTGACAGCGCCTGCTTTATTAGAAACATCCTGTGGGGGCGCTCTGACACAGAGTACGACTGAACACGCGGGCGAGCAGACAGTCAAAGAAGAGGCTGCCATATTGCAGTGATACAGCGACTTTACCTGGCAGAAAGCTGAACACTGTTGTCTATCCGTAACAAAGATGCTCTCTGCGCAGACTTTTGGAGACTCTGGGAAGATGAAAGAATATCATTATACCGGTCCGGTAGAGCACCGGTTCTCACCGTACGCTTTCAACGGAGGGTGAGTTTGATTTTCCAACTGCTGGCTAGTTAGCCTACTAGCTAACATTTACCTCCAGTTGGACTGTGCTAACGAGCTAGCCAACTTAGCACACGGAAACAAAACAAAGGTAACGCTAATGAAAAGTTTGAGAACAGAGCAGGGCTTGTTAGTCCACAATACGAGCTATTCCCATAATAACTTACTGGGAAGTTAACATTATTGGCCACGGATGTATAAAGGAAGGATTAGTTAACTAGTATCACAGTTTCAGTTTCGTATCAGTAGCTTAGCTTCCGTTAGCAAGTGTCAGTGACACCAGTTTAGTGACGGTGTTTATAAGATGAATGAACTAATCTGTGTTGTGTCATTTATTCGTTATTATTTTCAGAACTGTACTAGCTGTTGCCGGGGAAGACTTCGCCATCGTAGCCTCAGACACCAGGCTGAGTGAAGGCTACTCAATCCACAGCCGGGACTCACCAAAATGCTACAAGCTGTAAGTGTGCACAGTCACCTCCCTCCCTACTTTCAATGAAGGGCAGCAGAATTAACAATAATAAGACACCATATCATCACTATATCATCACTAATTAATCTGTCACGGGTCCTCCACTCAATTTCTTGAAGACACTGCAGCGTCAGTACTCTTGTAAAATGGACAGTGCCGTTTCCCTGTGACTATTAATGCTGTACTAGCTCCTCGGTTACAGGCCCGATGGTATTGGGGATAAAAATCACCCGTCAGTGCCACATAAATGACTGAAGAATATACTGTTCTTACTGTGTCTGTTGTGCTTGTTTCTCACCTTACAGGACAGACACAACCGTCATTGGATGCAGCGGTTTCCATGGCGACTGCCTGACTCTGACCAAAATCATTGATGCCAGATTAAAGGTGAGCTGATTCAGGCAGTTTCGTTCTCTCATTAGTCTCATCCTTAAAAAAAGTATATTTCTGATGATTCTGCTTGCCCCTGCTTGTGCACCAGTGCAGTCTGTTTATCTCAGTGCTGTTTAAGACAGAATTCACAATAGTCTGATATTTTATGTGTCTTGTTAGCTTTTAATGATGACAGTTGTATTTTTTTCAGTTTGAATTATTCTAAAAATCTCTTACAAGAAACTTTAAGAGTGACTGTGTATACATTATGGATATTTGTTTTGCAAGGTCTCCTCTAAATTGCACAAGGACCTTAAATAGTCTCCAGTGTTACCACAGTTAATTAACAATAAGGATGCCATCTTGGTTCTTTTCTTCTCTTGTTCCGTCTTTACTCTCAGATGTACAAACATTCAAACAACAAGACAATGACCAGCGGAGCCATCGCAGCCATGTTGTCTACCATCCTATACAGCAGGAGGTTCTTCCCCTACTACGTCTACAACATCATTGGAGGACTGGATGAAGAGGGTATGTACTTAAATTCATCAGCTAATAAGATTAGTATTTATTTTCTGTAAGTTTGTCCAGGATGCTGTTACATGATGACATTCTGATCTGCTGTGATTGCAGGTGACTGAAAGTATTATGCTGTTAAAGTCTGTGGTTTGCCTATATTGTGCATCATTGTATCAAAGCTATATTCCATTATCTTTTCTGTGTCTAAGTTGGAAACTGTAAAGCTTTTACTATCTTATTGTAATAAGTGTTATTTTGTAATATTTAATATCTAATGTAGGCAAGGGAGCAGTGTACAGTTTTGACCCAGTGGGCTCTTACCAGAGAGACACCTACAAGGCTGGAGGATCGGCAAGTGCCATGCTGCAGCCACTGCTTGACAACCAGGTGCACATATGCATACTAACTAAGTATTCAGACAAACAAATGTACAGTGCTCCTGTCAAGTTTCCTTACAGTGGACGAGTTATGTTCATGTTTGACTCTCTTTCCAACACGCTCTGCCCCCAGATTGGTTTTAAGAACATGGAGGGTGTGCAGCATGTCCCTCTGACTCAGGACAAGGCGGTTCAGCTGGTCAAAGATGTCTTCATCTCAGCTGCAGAGAGAGATGTCTACACCGGAGATGCCCTTCGGGTCTGCGTCATCACTAAGGAGGGCATTAATGAGCAGACTGTACCTTTGAGGAAAGACTGAGGAATAAAAATGATGTTTCCATCTGCTTTCTTCTTTGGTCTGTTCTCTCCACATTCACACTGTTGGTTTGGCCCTTTTACATCAAGTTTCTTAAAACAGGAGTTTTGATCCAGAGGTTATTCAGGTGGCCTCTTATGTGAGGCTTTTACTGGGGAGCTGATTTTCCCTTTTGATATCAGTTGACTGTCTACATTTATTTCAAATGTATGCTCTTCTCCTGCTTTCCACAATTACTCCCTTCCTATTTTCATTATTCACACATCCTTGTTTTTGTGGATTGCCAACCTGATTCTAGATCAGCACTCCTGTTCTGAGAAGCAAGTTCTTCCCTCACCCATGCCTAGATTCTGCCTCTGTTTGGATTTTTCATTACGTTTTGGAAGGATATATACCCTGCTATTCTTTTTACATTCTTAATAAATGTAAAGAACTGAAAAATCTGCTGCTCTTGTTCATGTGCATGTTTTCACACTGGTACACACCACCTCAGATATACTTACAATGTTGTGCTTAGTTTTTACCTAATTAAGAAAAAGATAATAGAAAATGAAAATCGCTGCCAACAGAGGTAAAAAGGCAAATGACTGTTTATAGATTGGGTGGCAGCCACTATAACTAAGACTAATAAATTAAAATGCAGAAGAAAAGTGTTTAGTAAATATTTTTTAGTGAACTGCAGCATTGCTTCGTACATTTGCAGGACAGTACTGTACATTTTTAACGTTTTGTACTATCAAGTTTAGATATCTTATATCTTGTTTTAATTTAACTTGGTTATCAGCCTTTTTTTTTTCTACGGTGGCCCTTTGGGTCAAACATGAGGACGAGGGCGGGTATGGTCATTGAAACTGGGGGTCGCTTGGGTTTAGCAGTTTTTAGGGGATAGCAGTTGTGTGAATCCCGCGCCCTCGCTGGCAGAACGGGACTTGTGAATGCAGTGACCGGGGCGTCCTGCTGATGGTCAGTAAAATGTCCAAACCGTAAGCTGGCTGCTAGTGCTACAGTGTCTGGTTTGCTATTTCTACACGTTAAACGCAGAAAATGCTAAATGTGTGGGTGTGGCAGCTTCGGAGTTAAATGAAACCTTCGACGGAGCTGAAGTTACAGCAGTAAAATCATTGTCCTCCAGTGCTACCATATGTATTTAAATACATTACCAAATTATGCAAAGTTTTAAACTTGTTCTGCTGCTATTATTCTTCATTGCAAAACTTAATTAATTATTTTCATCTGTAGCATTTAATTTCATTATTACATTTATATCGTTAAGTTTCAAAATGTAGTCATTGCTGTTATTGTTACAATTAGATTGCAATGGCTATCGTTAAACTAAATTATAGGGATGATGTACACATCTTTGGGGCATGCCTATCATGCACAGTCAGACGCACGTATAAATGAGACCACCGGGGGGCGCTGTTGGACCAGATGAAACTTGAAGCCCCAAGTCGCCACATCATCACCAAGAAGAGTTAAATTACAGGTCTCAGCAGAACATAAACTCAGATGTGTACGTCTGTATATGGAGGCTCGTTGGTCTAGGGGTATGATTCTCGCTTAGGGTGCGAGAGGTCCCGGGTTCAAATCCCGGACGAGCCCTTCTTTTTAAACCTGTGGGTCACACAACTGAGAAACTGTTGTACAAATAATCTTTCAGGCAAAGCAAAAGACTATAGACTACAAAACCTGCACCACAATGTACTGCATATTATTGAGTTAACCAGTTGGAATACATGCAGATGAAAAAAGTGCAGAAAAGCACCAGCAATAAGCTAAATCCAAATGTTTATATTGAGTGGTGTCCAGTCAATTGTTTGGAATTTTATCCGGTCCTGAAATGACAGAACAAAACACTAGGCTGTTGACTAATCTTGCAACTACAACATAATGAATTGTGTTGAGAGGGTGTTGTTTACATATATGAGATGTAGGGCCCTAAGATGCCACATCACCAATTTGGATTGTTTGATTAATGGTAGACTCACACAGATGTTTATCAACTCTGACATCTGGCTCGTTGGTCTAGGGGTATGATTCTCGCTTTGGGTGCGAGAGGTCCCGGGTTCAAATCCCGGACGAGCCCTGATTTCTTGACTCCTGGGGTCACAGAAATTTGAATAATCTGAGCCTTTTCGTAGGCTGTTTTAACTGGGTCTTAGAAATGTTCTGGCCTTGTCTGTACTGAACCTCCCTGAGACGCCTCATTAACAAGATAAAAAGAAAAAAACATTTTCATGTAAATCGAAAAACACACATTTTAACACACATACACGTATAATAGCCTGTCTCAAATATGTACAGGTAGGATCAAACAACAAGCTGTGTGATGTGTGATGCCATTATCTTGTGAAAAGGTTTAAAAGAACTTCATGAAATCCTTGCGTGGTTGATTATGTGTTTTGAATGTGATGCCAACAACATTTGCAGTAGTGTGAATGTTTCAACAGCAGACCATGGAATTTTACACATTATTTCAGTTCTGAACTTTGTTTTAAATTGTTATAAATGATAAATTGACTTGCACTTATATAGCGCTTTTCTAGTCTTACTGACCACTCAAAGTGCATTATAATACTTGCCACATTCACCCATTCACTTACACATTCATGTATCACACTCATACACTGATGGAATAGCCCAGGGCGGCAGAGGGACAGCGCCTCTGTGATTGTGTCTTGCTTTTGGGTTGTCTGTTGGTCTTTGGTGATTAGACCCCATCGTGATGTCATCATATTTGAAAGGGGGTGAGGCTGTGCGAAGTATAGGCAACTCCCCGGGGTCAAGACACTGGTGGTGGTGGTGGTGATGGGAAGAAAGGAATGCTGGAGATCTGGGTGTGATGAGGAGTGGACTGAAACAACAGCTGACGGAAGAGGAGAGAACAGATTTGACAGCAGTTTGACAGCAACTACATTATTGGCTGGTTGAGGTCATGGTGAAATCTGATTGGTTACAAAAAAACAATAGCAACTGCCTGTCCAGCTGTGCTATCCACATGGGACATGAGAACTGTGATGGAAATCAAAGAACCAACTTTCCTGCCACCTGAATATGGCTGCTCACACATTTAGTACATGTCCTTCTTGGTAGAAATTCTTCTTTTTATTATATTTGTTTATAGAGAATTATAGAGACTGATCATTTCAACTGCTTGACATTCGCCTCAGTCATGCCCGAATCAAGAGCCACGGTGATGTGACATTTCTGGGTGAGAGAGGCAGATGAAAATCAAAAATGTAAGTGCAGAAACTTTTTTTTTCTGATGAGCAATATAAGTCCAAAACCACAAGAGAGATCCTGGAAATTTGAAGTGAACTTAGTTGGTTTGATTCAGTTTAATTTTGTTTGTTAATTTGCTGTAGCGCACCCTGAAGCAAAAATCTGCCAAAAGTTCTGAGGTCTGTCTCATTTTCATGTTCCATGTGTCCTCCACACAAATTAACACTGCATTTGAAAGAACTTTTCTGGGCCAGAATGGGGAAGGGAAATGATTACAGTAACCAACAACTTTTAGGTTGTGTACATTTTGGTGAGTATTGGTGAGGGTGAGTATTGTTTTAAGACATGCATGAAATAAATGTTACTCCATTCGTTAATATGATGGCTTCTGCATCTCGCCAAGAGGCCAGTGACACTAGAAATGAATGCAGCTGACTGATAAGTAATGTGACCTCACAAGAGATTCCAGTGTTAGAAATTTCACTTTGATTAGTTAATGACTTGACTGATATTATATATTCCAACAGGGCTACTTTTAAATGTATGTTTGGATAACATAGATTGAAGGAATAAAATCCACAGCAGCTGCACCACCTGAAACCAGGAAAATATTTTCAAACACAGACTCCACCCTCCCTGTTTAGCTGGAGGAAACAACAACACGTAAACAGTTGTGATGTTTTATTTCTTTTTATTAACTCAAGATAATCAACAATTGTAACAACTGTTTACTCAGCAATTTCTTTAATAATCAAAGACTCTCACACATAAGCACAGACACAGGCAGTGTCCTCAGGCATAGTACTGAAGGTTGGCCTTCTTCTTGGCCTGGACCTCCAGGATTCCCTCCATGTAGTCCTCATGGTTCAGCTCTGTGGCTCCACGACGCAGTGCGATCATACCGGCCTCCACACACACAGCTTTGCACTGGGCTCCGTTGAAGTCGTCGGTGCACCGGGCTAGCTCCTCGTAGTTGACGTCAGGACTGACGTTCATCTTGCGGGAATGAATCTGCATGATGCGAGCTCTGGCCTCTTCATTTGGCATGGGGAACTCAATCTTCCTGTCCAGACGACCTGAACGGAGCAGTGCAGGGTCCAAGATGTCCACTCTGTTGGTGGCAGCAATCACCTAAAAAATATGCACAATATTACTGTAGCAACGTTGTAGTCATCATACTGTAGATCTGAAGCTAGAAGCTACTGTGGTGAAGATGAAGACAAGAAAATAGACCAGGAAGTCAGTGTTCAACTTTTTTTTTTTAATTATTATAAACTTTAGGAATATTATGATTTTAGTTTTGTATATTTACTAATCACTAAATTCCCCAAATGTATTATTTTCATTTGGGAAAATGTGCAAATCTTTGTATTATTTTATTTTGTACTGTCCCGTGGCCATGTTTCAGATTTAAATTTACAGTATTTACCTTTGTATTCTTTATCTATGTATTTATGCATTTCATATTTATTTTGTGTGCATTTAGAATAAGAAATCTGCAACCTGAACATTGTGAAGTAGTCAGTTCAATTTTGCTATAATTTTGAATGATACACATCCTCTTTGTTTGGTAGTTTCCACAGATGAAAGGACACTGAATATAGACTAGATTTTAGATTTTTTTTATATATATATATATATACACACACATACACACAAGAAGGATGCAAAAGTCCCAAATACAAAACACTGTGTTTGATACGTGTTTATATTTTCTTGCAGTTGTGGTGATGTTAAAATTAGGAATGATTGTTTGATGTTAATCGTATAAGATTAAGGTATATTAATGTATTAAAGATGCATGTAATATGGGATTAGATATTTTGTAATGTTTTTGGTTGAAGATATACCCTGACACAGTTTATATATTGTCTTTTGCTGGTTTTAAATACTGCATTACTGTAAAATAATACAATTTTGAAATCATCTGTAATTTTTTCACTTTCTTCTCTTGTACTAAATTTTGTTGTCAATTTAACACTACAGAGCGATTACAATCATATTTCAGTCAGAGTGATCTATAAAGTATGATTTTGTGACTACATTACATTTTATTTTAAATGTAGCTCCAGTTTGTCTTTCCCTGGAGTCCAGTGTGACGTAAATCAGACAGCACAGTATACAGAGTGTATATCAATTTACTATGGGGTGTTTTACACCGGTTTTTTGGTGGCAGCATATTTACCTTGACCTGCATGTTGGGCTGAAATCCATCCAGCTGGTTAAGCAGCTCCAGCATGGTCCTCTGCACCTCTCTGTCTCCTGCCTTCTCGCTGTCAAACCTCTTGGTTCCGATGGCGTCCAGCTCGTCGATGAAGATGATGGATGGGGCTTTTTCTTTGGCCAGGGCGAAGGCATCTCTCACCAGCTTGGCTCCGTCTCCGATGAACATCTGGACCAGCTGTGGACCGGCCAGCTTCAGGAAGGTGGCCTTGGTCTGAGCAGCGCAAGCTCTGGCCAGGAGAGTCTTCCCTGTGCCAGGTGGTCCATACATCAGGACCCCTTTAGGTGGCTGGATACCCAGGTTTTCAAACTTCTCCTTGTGGTTCATTGGCAGAACTATGGCTTCCACCAGCTCCTGGATCTGTTTATCCAACCCTCCTATATCGCTGTACTGCTCTGTGGGGCGCTCGTCCACCTCCATGGCCTTGACCCTGGAGTCGTACTCGGTGGGTAAGGTCTCCAGGATCAGGTAGGAGTCTTTGTTGACACCCACCAGGTCTCCGGGCTTCAGCTTCTCGGCGTCCACCAGCCCGATCACCGGCAGGAAGTAGGTCTGTCGAGTTGAGGTCTTGATGACGGCGCACTTTCCTTTTCTCTGGGAGTCCAGATCCACATTAGCCCCGTCCTCCTCCTGGTCGTTGGGGTCCACATCCAACAACTCGATCACATTAGACACCAGGTACGGCAGGGTTTTGTTCACCTTTATCTTCTCCGTGTTTTCCTTGATTTTATCCTTCATAGCCTGCAGCTCGTGGGTCACCCGCAGCACCTCGCTCTTCATGATCTTTATCTCGCTGTCCAGGAGCCGAGTTCGCTGAACTATCTCCTCTGTGGACATTTTTAACACTTCTTCACCGATGCCATCCTCCACCTCGTCCCAAACTGATTTGTCACTCAGCGACGCCATCTTTGCTCTGTCTGTGAGTGAACTGTGACACAGCGGAAAATAAATGTTCCGCTTCCGGAAGCAGCCGGAGACGCTCGTGAGTGCCGAAGAAGAAGAGAACCGAAGATGACACGAACCCGAGGCTGAATTAAATCTTTTTCTGTGCTGGTTTTAACTGCGAGAGGGTGGCTGTAAGTAAGCAAGCAACATGCTGCGGTGCACTGGCAAATGACAGAGTTATTTGGAGCTTATTTTAGCACATAAAGTCGCTGCTTTCACTGTGGCCACAGCACGTTTGACTTACGGCTGCATTAGCTACTGTAGCTAACATTAGCTGTGCGGCTAACTTCAGCTAGCCACTGTGTTGATGTGTTGCATTTAAGAGTTTTTCAAGACATTTTGTTGGAAGACTGCTTGTGCATGGATACCTTTGTCAACCGTATACCTTTTAGAGGACACACCGTGCACATGGTGTCAAAATGAATGAACGGGCCGAAGTAACGCGAACAAACATGAAAGCTAAAAGTCGCAACTTAGTTAGCAAGCTGTGGATGTGTTGGCGCCACAGCGGCAGCTCCATGTCATTTGCAAGTGCTTCACACAGCTTTGACGATGCACGGCGACAAAAAAATTAATAAAGTGGTTGTCTGAGTTAATCTTGTTTCTGTCCTCCTTTTCAGGCACGACATAACTTTCAGAGAAGAAGACACAACAAAGAGTGTCCCTGCAGTCCACTACACCGTGGTTTCTGTTTTTCTTCAGCGTAGCTTTGAGGCACCTGCTGTGTAAAGTTATCTCAGCCTGTGTTGCCGCCTGCTCTTTGGTGGCAGTGAACCAACGTGAGGTGCTGAAGAGATGGATCAGAACAACAGTATACCAGCCTTCCAGGGGCTGGCCTCCCCTCAGGTACCACGTTAATATCAGCTTTGGTTAAAATATTCAAAATGAAAGCAAACTGAAATATGTGCCTACAATAACTTTACATTTATAAGTAACCTCTTATTCAGGGCCAAAACATAGTACTACCATTATTTTTCACTGTGTTCCAAAAAGCAATTAGTGAGGACCAATGTGAAACAACCCTTTTTGGGATGTTGCCTTTAATGGCTGGACATTATGTATTGTTAAAAGGAAAGGCATTATAAACTGTGGCTTCAGCCTCCACATATTTCGGACTGCAGAAATCTTTGTATATGCATTTGTATATTTATAGATATCAACCAATTTCTTTCTTTTGCAGACAGAAATAAATTTGTTTTGTTTGTGTTGTTCCTAATGTGGTTCTTCTCAATCCCAACTTCATGTTATTTTGGTGGTGTTTTCTTTTGCAGGGTGCCATGACCCCAGGCATGCCAATTTTCAGTCCCATGATGCCATATGGTTCTGGCCTGACACCCCAGCCTGTCCAGAATACCAACAGTCTTTCTATACTGGAGGAACAACAGAGGCAACAACAACAACAGCAGCAGCAGCAGCAACAACAACAGGCGCAGCAGGCCAACACAGGTTAGATCATAACCTCATATCCCTGGAACTGGTGTCTTCCCCATTTATTCTGAGAAAATAATATTTATCATCCAGTTCATGTTATTGAAAAAAAAAACTTTCTTTGGTCTCCAGGCCTTCCAGGTACATCGGGGCAGACCCCTCAGCTTTTCCATTCCCAGACAGTAGCAGGCTCCACCACCACAGCGCTACCAGGGAACACCCCGCTCTACAACACCCCGCTGACTCCCATGACCCCTATCACACCGGCGACACCAGCCTCGGAGAGCTCTGGAATAGTACCACAGCTACAGTATGTTTCATATCCAATAGTATAGTAAATGAGTATATGCCAAATGAGGCCATCACTCTTGAGAATCGTCTACTTAATACACACACCTTTCCCATTATGTTGTGTTTAGTTTAGCTTACTGCTGTATTTTCCTGTAGGGGAAACACGAGTAAAGATCAAAATTATGATCAAGGTGAATCAAAATTTATTTAGACCCCAAATATAAATGTAGCTGACATTTCAGACACTACCAGAGGGTGTCCTGGTGTCATGCTTAGATATGAATGTTTTTTATTACCAAAATTTGACTGCATTGCCATTTTTTCCACATAATTGAATTCGATTTTTAACTACTGATTTAACAGTTTTCCTTTATGCCTCTCTATCAATTCTCTGTGCTTTCCTTACTCTCCCTACTATCAGAAATATTGTATCTACTGTAAATCTGGGCTGTAAACTGGACTTGAAGACCATTGCCCTGAGAGCCAGGAATGCAGAGTACAACCCAAAGGTAAGACTGCCACACAGTAATGTGATCAGCTCTATATTACTCAAAAGCTCAACAGTGTGGCTTCTGTTTTCTTTAGCTGCCATCAGATTCTCTGATATGTCTCTTAGAAATGTTATCATTCCATCATTTCCTCTTATGCACAGAAATAACAAAACTGATGGACATTTCTGCCCTCAAAATATACTGGATATATTTATGCTAAACAGCCCACACAGCCAGTTAAAAGGAATCGCTGTTATCATAACGGGAATCCTGATTGTCCTACCCCATGTAGCGTTTTGCTGCTGTCATCATGAGAATACGAGAACCCAGGACCACTGCCCTCATCTTCAGCTCTGGGAAGATGGTCTGCACTGGAGCCAAGAGGTCAGAATATAGTTTGTTTATTGACATTTCATGTGCTAAAGTTAATGATGAAAAGCCAGTAGAGTTGAATTCAGTAGGGACAATAAACCTTGTCAATTATGAGATACAAGACACATGCTAGCTTGCCTTTCTCCACCTTAATACATGTCCAGTTTTCTTCTTCATCTTTCCCTGTAATCTGCCTCTCATCGACTCACTCTTCTCTCCAGTGAGGAGCAGTCGAGGTTAGCAGCCAGAAAATATGCTCGTGTGGTGCAGAAGCTCGGTTTTCCTGCCAAGTTCCTGGACTTCAAGATTCAGAACATGGTGGGAAGCTGCGATGTGAAGTTCCCCATCCGGCTGGAGGGTTTAGTCCTCACACATCAACAGTTTAGCAGGTGATTTTTGTCGTGTTTTTTATGTTCTGTACAGCTAAAAGCCATGGTCACTCATTTCTAACCCGAACCTGGGATTGCTTGAAATTTATATGACTTTTAGCATAAATTTTACAGACAATATCCAGGTACTAATATCAGGCAGGCTTGCTGTATTTTTCTCACCTTTAAAATTGTTTATTAACGATTGAGCTAGTTCTTGTCATGACTAAAGTAAAGTGACTTGTCTACTGCAGTTATGAGCCGGAGCTGTTTCCAGGGTTAATTTACAGAATGATCAAACCCAGAATCGTCCTGCTCATCTTTGTTTCTGGGAAAGTTGTACTCACAGGTAAGACCAGCTTCACTTCGCTTATTACTAGTAATAGATCAGAACTAGAGTTAATAATATTAGCTCATTGCAGTTAAATGGAATTGAATCTGTGTATATATCAGCTAATAAGTAAAAAGAAATTGCATTACAACAATGTAAGACTAGGTTTGAGTTGATTTACAAACCATTATATAATGCATCAACTAGAGAGCTCAAAACAAACAGACATCTAAAATCTCAAAATTCAATAAAACTTTAAATAAAAATCATCAAGACCATGATGTAACTGGGCATAGTAACTCGTTGTCGTTAATGACATCTGTTTTGTTTGTTGTTCAGGTGCCAAGGTGAGAGCAGAGATTTATGAAGCGTTTGAAAACATCTACCCAATCTTGAAAGGCTTCCGCAAGACAACGTAGGACCTGTGGTTCCTTCCTTTACCATCTCCCCAACCCTGTCTCTTTTTACTCGAACTTTTTTTTTTTATTTCCATGGAAGTATCATCTATATGTTGACCTCTACAAGTGGACTGCTCTGAGGGCTTGTTGTACAGGGATGTAAATAAGTCGCTTTTTACTTTTCATCCCTCTGGTGATTCAGATTTTTTGGAGAACAAACTTTTTAAAGGTCTTTTTTCTGTGTTCTGATCACACATGATGGTATATTTAAAACTCAATCCTTTCTATTTGTTTTTTCAGGTGCTTTAGTTTATGCCCCATGTTTCAGAATTTTTTGTTGCCCTATCACATCCCTGATTGTACATAAGACTGTAAGAAATGTAAAAAGTTGCTGACTGAAAGAGAGGCGGGCTCAATGAGACTGTTGCTGATTTTATTTTACGCAGTTTTAAATAGTTTTGTACATTGTATTTTTAGTAATTGTCAGCTTGGTCTCACAGTTATATGAACGTGTTTGGGTCTGTCAGCCCCACATTCCTATTACAGTATTATAAGAATATAGTTTCTCAAGTCTGGTTTTTGAGAGTTTTATCATTGTACCATGTACATTAAAAATCAGTTTATTCAGCATAGTCCTATTTTCAGAAATGCTGGAAGTAGATTTAACCTAAAATTACAAATTTCAATGTGAGGCATGGTACGGTCCAGTCTGTTAAGTCTGCAGTTACAAGTTGGATGCTCTCAAATTTTGAATTGAAAGAAGTTAAACTAAACTGATCCAAATCCTCCTGCTGAACTTGTCAGCTAGTTGTTGGTTGGTATCACTTTGTTTTGGTTTCTGATACATTTGTACTTAATTCTCTGGAATCAGTCTAAAAATAATTTTCTGTAGAAACAGTTTACATGTCGTAAACAAGAAGTCTTTTAATGGTTAATCATATTATATATATTTCAACTGTAATTAAATGAGTCCAGCCTTTAAGGGAACAATGCTCTATAACTTCTTGAGCTAACTGGACGCCTTGACTGCAAGAGCAATCAGGATCAGACAATTAGACAAATTCCTCCAGAGCTAAAATAGAAAGACACGATACAGTCTTAGGTAAAAGAGGCCGACTACTTTATCTTGAATTCACATTCTTCATTCTAAATTCATTAGCACTAAAAGACAGTGTGATGACAGATAAACTATGCATCATGTTGCCATGTTTATGTATTGTCTAAGTTTTTTTTTTTGTTGTTTTTTTTTTTAATGTACTTTTTGGCCATTCAAAACTATCTGGCTGGATCATCCTCGCTGATTGCTCAGCAACATACTTGGCCAAATGTCTACATTTAGATGAGTTTAAATTTTGGGCACTTGTTGGTGTGTTTGTGTGGCACACAGGCGATTTCAACTAGACACATCCTTGAATGTAAAAGTTAAGCAATTAATCAATTAAAATTTTTGGATTCACAGTGCACTTGGTTTCATCACCTGTGTGTCTGCCACCTGACATCTGTATGGACAACATATTAGTAGATGAGATGAGGTTAAATACTTAATGGTGTTTATTAATTCATTTCTCTGTAATTCTGAGCTTAGCAGCAGCCAGGCAGAAAACAAGGAAGCTCTGTCACATATAAAAGCAATTCTGCGTCTGAAATTGTTAACGTGCTGCACTGTGCATTAATAAATATGTACATACTGACTCTCCTGTTAAAGCTGCTTCCTTCACTACAATAACATTTTAACATGGATTACTGAATGGGCGTACTGGGCACCCGGACTTCACCTGCAAAATATGACAGAAGGAGCAAACAAAACAACCACAAGTCATTGTCTCTTTTTCAGCCTGGGCGTCTTGCTCCTACAGAGAACCTAGTTCACAGCTTGACTATAAAGATTGCTGTGTAACATTATTCAGCCAGTTCAGTGACTTCTGGAGCTCTTCTATGCTTGTGCTACTCTTAAATTGTGTTTTGCATTTATCTTTATCCTGTAATTGCTGCTTGTTTTGTCATTGAAAAGTTACAGTTTGTCTTTAAATTTGCTAAATTAGTTACAACCTAATGAAGATTTGTATGGACATAAATGTTTTTTACATTTAGCACACAATCCTTGGCTTTTGTCAGTTGACAGACTACAGAGGGATTGGAGGTGGTCCCTAAGTCGGAAACCAAACCACAGATTCTGATTATATCAAATGCACCTTTACCAGACAGTCACCAGATACCACACACATCTGATTATTTGTGATTTATGTAACACTGAATGTGATTTATACCAGTTAGTTGCCATTGCAGTAACCTCAGTGAGATAGAATTGATCATTGACTATCAAAAAAAAAAACCCCAGACTTATACTGTGCTTTATGTTCATTTTCATATCGTCTTCGAAGCACTAAAAATGCAAAAAATTACATGACTTGGATAACTTTGTTAAAATCTTTATTATGTGATGATAAGGCACAAGCTCATATTGTTTTGCTCATTATCAGCACCAGGAGACCAACCTGTATAAACAGTACGTAGCACTGAGAATGAACATAACCCTCTTAACCACATGGGTCAGAAATACCACCGACGCTTTGCTCTGAACAGCCAGAATTTTGAACTATGATAGAAAATGTTTAGAAGTGGCAGGAAACCAGAATCCCTGTTTCAATATCTGAACCTTTAAAATAATGATAGATAATGCACTGTCAGGACACAGAATAATAAATTTACAAGTGTTTATAATAAAGTTACAAGAAATTTGGCTCAAATTCAGACGGTGAATATCTGCCACCCAACAACATCTTCATTCTCCCTGTTACAGTCTCTGAGGAGTTTGATCCCTCGGTCGGCTGAAATTCAGATTTTTACATTTGATCTGCGTATAATCAGCTGCGTAACAAGAACAGCAGCATGGGTCCAGTCCATTTAATGGAAAGTGACATTACTAGTGTGACTACACCAGTTTCCTCACTGCACAGTCTGAGCTGTCAGATGCACCACAGTGTCCTAAATTGCATCCAGCAGCAGGCTGATATCATGAGTGTTTATGCTGCTGACCCGTGCTGAAGTCCTGCTTCCAGATGAACTCGGGGTAGTACTGGTTGTCCTGGTTACAGCTGGCAGAGCAGGTGTAGACGGCGAGTGTCCCCCAGTCGATACTGGCTCCTTTTGCGTCCACACATAGACTGTTTAATAGCTGGGGCATCACCTACACACACACACACACACACACACACGATAAGCACATATATTAGGCTCCAGCAGATGTAAACACTGTTCAACAACTGGACTGTTACCTGTGTGGAGAGACACAGACACAAATAGTCACTTTGATAAAAATCAACCATTATTGTTGACAGACGAGGTGATGCTAGTGTAGCACATCCTGTACCATATCTGGAACATTTCCAGTAATTCACACCAAATAATAAAATACACTTTAGCGTAGCTTATATCAAAAATCAATTCCCATCAACAATATGTATACACACTTTCATATACTGGGCACACAATAGCACATATGCATTCAAAACTGTGATGAGTGAGAAAATGACTAGGGAAAAAGAAGATGGCATGAGAAGAAAGGAAACAAAAAGAACGAAAAACTCAAGTCTTTGATGGGTTAGATTACTGAGCATTTAATAAGCAGTGACTACCTGAAACTCAAAAGTCCTCTTGGCGCCACAGGTGCATGGTGGGATATCCTGATCTGAAGGGACGTGCTGAGGAGAGATCCATAAGGGAGAACCGCCTCGGCTGTAACGCACCACCTAAACATAACACAGCACTGTGAGGTTGACACAGAGGAAACAATCAGTGTGACGAGTGTCTCTGCTTGTTTAAATGCACAGTATGTAACTTCTGGATTCCTTCAGTGTCAGTCGTCCAGGAGGTTTTTGCTGGGACTCAAATTACCTGCACAGGTCTCCTCCTCTCCACAACAAATAACAAGATAAACCATTGAATAAAGCAGTTTCACATTTAAAGTCAGTGATTCACCAACGTTGCACGACGCACACGAAACGTCAGGGAAAGGGCTTGAAGCTGAAACTTCTAACCTTTGTTTTGATTGTTTCTCTGATAACTTTTAATCCAGACGTTCGGGAATTATCAGCAGAGGTGTCCGACTATCCATAACTAATGCATCAGGGAATTAAAACCAGTAGAAACATAACAAAGCAGTTTAACGTTAAGAATCGATGGATCGATCGTACACAGGACAGCTTGGAGGGGCTGGGAGCTGAGCTGCCTAACATTTGCATGGCTTTTTTCTCTGACAACTTAAGACGGACATCCAATGACTAAAATCCTTCATGCGGTTTAAATACATAGTCGAAAACGACCAAGGTAAAAAGTGTATCTTAAAAATGAAGCTTAAAATGGGATTTTATTTAAGGATTTGACACATGCGCATAGGGGATATTATGTCACTGACAGGTGATCAAATGAAACGGACCCTTACCGTGATTAAAATCACAGATTTCTGTAGGTTTGAAATTGATGAAAACATTTCAGGTGAGTACACAATTCAAAAAAATATAACACATAGGTCTAGTTGCTTTTAGACATATTAATGTGGAAATGTTACATGTTATAACTTTAAGAGACCATAATTGTGTTCCAGTTCAGTTTTTGTAATTTTATTTATTTATTTTTTTACCTGGTGTGGTTCTGGTGCAATCTTCTTTTTAAACCTCTGCAGCACTTTGTTGTCTTCAGTCTCACACATAGCCATCTCCTCCAGGTCTGTCTCTGCCAGCGCTGCAGAGAGAATAGAAAGTCTGGATAAATCCCTTAGAAAGACATACTGATTAAAGAATAATAATAATAATAATTGTTCATACTGATTAACGAGTTATCAGAGCTGGAACTAAAACCTTGCATATTTGTTATGTTTCTGTATGACACTAAATGACTTAATGTGACCAGTGTGTCAGGCATAAATTAAAACGTACTGTCTGCTGAAGAGGGACGGTCTACACCTCTGTGAGCACCGTCCCCTTCCTCCTCTCCTTCAGCCTCCTTTGTGTCTTCCTCCTCTTCCTCCTCTCCCTCAGCTTCCTTTGTGTCTTCCTCTCTCCCCTCTTCCTCCTCTTCCTCAGGCTCAGTGACCAGCTCAGACTCGGGGAAGAGGAAAGGAGAGGTTGTGACAATGGATGCGTCTGTACAGAGACAGACAAAAGACAGCACAGACATTTAGTCTCTTTAAACATATGGCGTATTCAGGTTGATTTTTGATCCCTCAACTGAGACATTTCACGTTATCTTGATACTGGATGCTGTAAAATACCATTCACAAATCCTATATTCATGCATTAACAACTGAACTAGTGACACCATTACTGACAGGACTGTTCAGAAGATGGAGAGGAAACAAATCCTTGTGTCGCAAACACACCTTGGCTGCCACACTCCTTCTTGTGTATCTGTTTCCAGTGGAGGGTCTGGTGGTGTTTTCCACAGTAGGTCACAGATTGACAGCGGGAGCAGGCTTTGTTGCCAGGGCAACCACACACCCAACACATTTTAACTCCAGAGACAGGCAGCACACTCTGGTTGTCTTCAGGATCGCTGAGGGGTTCATCCTCTGACAAAAAAAAAAACAAACAGAGAAAAGAAGAAAAAAAATCATGTCAGTAAATCAATCGATAACATGTCAGCAGAAAACAAGTTTCTTCAGGGTTTTGCAGGTACAGCATCGAACGCACTCGTCTGAATTACTGCAATATGCAACCACAAATAGATGAATACATCATACAAAAGCCAAGCTACTGTTGAAACACATAAAAACTGACAACAACTGAAAGAGTTTGAGTAAATATCATCTTTCCTATCACACTGCATCATATTTATATAAGGTCTGCAAACATACAAATATAATGATGAATGTTGATCATTAGCAACTGATTACCTGCAGTGAAGTGCTGCAGTTTCATAAAAGCACAATGTGATTCTGAGCTATAGAGGAGCAGCATGTGTGAATTAAGTGCAGCAGATTCAAGCAATTAGTCAACCTCTCTATATCACTTATGTTCAGACATGGAAAACATTTACATTTTGAACACATCTGCAATACTTCACATTATGGGGTTTACACTTTTACTGACTTCCTGGCAAATGCACAAACCTGGCGGAGGGTCGTAAGGGTAGAACTCATTCCTCCTGGGTAGCTGACTTCTGAAAACTGAATGGAAAGAAAATAATCTGTCAGAAAACTTGACAAAAATGTATCGAGTCTTTTTAAAAAAAATAAAAAATTACGAATGCCCCAGAGAACAGACAAGAATGGTTTTAAAGTGAGGAAAGGGGTAAATGTAGGGAAGGGAGAAGAATGCAAGAAAGCAGAGCAAAGTCAAAAGACTGAAGTGCTGTTAAGTGGGGATGCAAGTACCGATTATTTTCATTATCGATTAATCTACAGATTATAATCTAGATTAATCGATTATTGTGAGATCTATGTAAAAAAAGAAATACAAGTATGTCACAGTTTCCAAGGTGAATTGATGATTTGAAATGATGACTTGATTTTGAAAATGGCTGATGATTAATTTTCTGTCTACCGACCAATAGATGGATTGATTAATTGCTAATTAATTTAGCTCTTTTTTTTTGGTGAGCAGTCTCTTCTACTATCGTGCAACAACACAGATGACAAATGACAAACATAAAAGCTCCAACAATGGTTTCAGGTACCTTTCATACAGCGGCTGTCGTTGTGTGTGTAGCACTCAGGAGTTCTGCAGCAGAACAGAAAGAGAGTTCTGTGGAAACTCCTGTCCTGACCAGACACTGGTGCGTACACCTGCAGCAGAGATGGAGAGGGTTGACTACACAGGATATCACAGGTGAGTCTGTGTTTGTTACATGGAAGTTAACTCAGTGTTACATCTGCAACACAGAGTTGTTGTCAGTCAGAAACCTTCTGAGAGGTGACTGCATCCACACCGACATGGATGTGATGATTTACATGAAATTTATTTTAGCTCTGAATCTGACAATATCCCCATATTTTAAAACTGAGCACAACATTATGCGTCCAAAACTCCAGCTGTTCACTAACCTGGAGCAGAAAGGCCATGGGCAGGCGGCATGTCTCACACTCCAGCCCGGGCAGTGAGGGCAGGTCTTTCTGGCTAAGCCACGCCGGCTTCCCCCCGACTTTACTGGGGAACTGTGGGGATCGAAGCCGCCACGGCTCCGCCTCCTCCAGGAAACCCAGAACCACCTCCGCTGGAGACACGTTTGTATCGCGGGACATATTATAGCGGAGGTTGTCTGTCTGTCCAGTGAACAGGCTTTATTTAAAATACTAATAACTATCTAGTAGAAGAGAAGACTCTGTTAATCCTGTCACAACACATGCAAGACTGGTACATTACTGAAAAGCGTCCGTGAGGAAACAAACACATTTCTTTGGTTCCGCAGTCCTCGCTGCTCCCACTGTAGAGATATTATGGTATACACTAAAATGCTCTTCTAAATTTATATAATGTGTGATACAATGTCAAACTGTATATTTTGGTAGCTTGCCTGAAACTCAGTTACCCCTAGAATATTGTTTTTTTTAAAAACAAGGTTTTAATTGTATCTATCAAGTGTCGTATTTCTTTTCACTCACTAGATGGCACAAATGTCCTGTCTGTAGTCAAAAGTCAAATTAAATCTAGTGGTACTCTATGATACTGAGGAAAGTAAGTGCATTTTGTCAAGTACAGTACACTTTTGAGGCACATGTATTTTGCTTGAGTATTTGGGTTTTATGACACATTTCAGAGGGATTTATTGTGTTTTCTACTCCCCTGCATGGCTGGGCAAGACTCAGTGTCATTTGGATCTGGGTTTGATTAATCCCAAATTTGATTTCCATCCTCTTATAGCCTTGTCTTGAAGAGGGACTGTGTTAAATCTAGTTTTAAGATCTAAACTTGTTGAGTTCACTTGTTATAAAGTTTAGTTTTTATCAAACAAATTTTTCTGGGTCAAGTAATCAACACTCTACGAGCCAGGTCGTATTATTTCATCATCAATAGGTCTGACAGTTATTTTCTTTAATAACTGATTGATCCTTAAGTCTATAAAATGACACAATACAATGAAAAATGCCTCATTATTATCTGAACCCCAAGTAACATACTAACTAACATACAACTTCTTTTTTTGTCTGACCAACAGTCAAAACCCCAAAATGTTGTGTATATAATATAATATAATATAATTTAAGCTTGTTGCATAATAACACAAAACCAATCTTTCCCAGTGCAGAGATGAGATCTCTCTCTCTCTCTCTCTCTCTCCCACACACACACACACACACACACACACACACACACACACACACACACACACACACACACACACACACACACACCGTGATGTCATTAGAGCAGCTCTGTGCTCTGGATGACTGGACGGACACCGGATAACTAGCATTAGCTGAATCCCTGCTCTTGTAATCGGACTTTAAATTATATTTAAATCAACCACGAAGCTGACAGTGGACACGGTCTCAGTCTGAGGATGTTCGGGGTTTACAGAAGTTCAAACTTTTGTGATTTAACCATGGAAACTAGAAAGAAGTGGACAGCGGCGACGACAACAAAGTCAGTTGACAAACGGCTGTGAAGATAACGGACCAATGGACAATGTGAGAGCTGGACCAAACTGAATCTGCTGCCTGGGTCTCCTCCAGCTTCAACTCACCCTCCTCTCCGTGCCAAATGCCTCCGCGGGGCGATGGGAGCTACAAGCCGGAATCTGTGTCCCCTACTCCGCCTGTCCCACCCAGGAGGGTCCGGAGCCGGGACAGGGTCTCCGGCAGGACGCGGCGGTCCGGGGCAGGGGCAGCGGAGAGGCGGGTGAAGTGTGTGCTGGTGGGGGACGGAGCTGTGGGGAAAACCAGCCTGGTGGTCAGCTACACCACAAATGGATATCCCACCGAGTACGTCCCGACCGCGTTTGACAACTTCTCAGGTAAAGGATGGAGGAGACACACTGTACCTCATTTATCAACGAGTTTCACTAGAAACATCAAGTGTGATAGGCTATAGCCCATTATTCCTCTTTATGAAATGTGTGAGTGGAAATGTGGTTGTGAAGTATATTTTTACAGAGTGAAATAGACCTATATTGCAGACCAACAATCAATAAGTTTTTGATTCATTTTTCCATTTATCAGTCCTATAAATGTCAAAAAATAAAGTCTATTTTACATTGGAAGTTGTTCATCTGAAGCCGGATTATTTCACACGACCATCTCTTTCAGTCGTTCACCAGGAACTGATCATGTTAAACCAACTTGATAAATAATAATGAAAATGAAAACTTGGCAAAATTGGAATAGATTATTAAAATGGAATAGCCATGTGAACTTTATAGGAGTCACATATTTAGTAGATTTGGTTTTAGCAAATTGTACCTCCAAATTACCAAATGTGACCTTTATTAGCACTTTACTGAGTGGAAAGCTACACTACACTTGTTATTGACCTTATGGTGTGTGTGTGTGTGTGTGTGTGTGTGTGTGTGTGTGTGTGTGTGTGTGTGTGTGTGTGTAGCGGTGGTGTCAGTGGATGGGCAGCCAGTCAAACTACAACTCTGTGACACTGCTGGACAGGTCAGTGATCTCAACACACACTCAAACACACAGAAAGAGCAGCAACATTTCCTGTTGTTTCATTTAGGCTGGAAACAATGCCTCTTTCTTTCATTCTTCCTTTCTTTGGCATTTTTGCCTTCTTTTAACAACTGATAGGGCCACAAAACTTTGTAAATTGGAACCAAAATTGTTCTTTTTCGAAACATAAGTTCACACAAGTTTTGTTGCTCTATCCACATCTATTTGCTGGTCACCATTTGACTGTGTACAGCAGAAGAGTATGTAGTTTAACCAATATGGAGTCCATTACTGTAAGCTCTAAACTCCAGGGGCTTGGTACACAGACTAAGATTAGTTTTACAGTGGATATCTCCCTTAAATTCAGTGTCTAAACGGGCTCAGTCTTTGTCCAGGAAACTAGCTGTTGGTATCTGGTAGGTCTTTCCTAAGAACGATTCTCTGGCATAAGAAGTGATGCAGTTGTGTCTACATTTGCAACAGCTGTTGATGTGAAAAAAATAGTTGTAGACCTGTCAAGTTAGGATGAGTTACAACTGGTCAGACAGGGAGTATATAAACACACACAAGTAGTTCACTGGTACTGTCAGATAATGTACTTCACCTCATTGATAAGGATAACAGCCGGCCCGTGAGCTCCTGTGGGTGTCTCTGTGAGGGAACAGCAGCTCCAGACACAAACAATGGAAATTGGATTTATGAATGAAAAAAAAATAGACATTGCTATAAAAAAATGCTATTAAAATTCATATTCAGCAGTTGGTCAGCAATATGTCGTGTTAAGTTCAAGAACTTGTGAATGAAAGATGTCACAAGCCTAAATAAAGCAGTAATCGCCTTCGTTGGGTTCTCAGATATGAAGACAAAATGAATGGGAGGATCACAAGCAGAGGAGTGATAGACTGGGAGATGAAGGGATAGAGAGAAAGTCAGAGGGGAGAAACAGACCTATCTTCGTAGTCGATTATCATTTAGCAATAAACAGATCACTCAGTGTCACTGGACAACACCTCTTCCTCCTCTTACAAGTCCACACACCAAAAGAGGAAGCAAGGTCTCAAAAGTTGGCACTCCTGCTCCACTGGTGGGACTAAATCTGAATCTGTTCTGTTGCTTCCTCTTCTTTGAATTTATAATCACTTTTTCTCACTCCACCTTTCCTCTTTTCTCCAACTCCCCAGTCTAACTTTACCAGGACTGACAGGACACATTATTAATTGTGCTGCAATTGTGTCACGCCTCTTCTGTTTGTCTTAATGCACTTATAGTCATAATTTGTTGGTGGGTGAAGTTCTGTAATTATCTCATTGTTTTCAACACTCTCATGGACGCCTGCTCTCTCTTGATCTCTCCCAACCTTCCCAGGACGAGTTTGACAAGCTGCGTCCTCTGTGTTACACCAGTGCAGATGTGTTCCTGCTGTGCTTTAGTGTCGTCAGTCCCGCCTCTTTCCAGAACGTTCCTGAGAAGTGGGTCCCAGAGATCCGGAGACACGCCCCATTCGCTCCACTTGTACTCGTTGGGACACAGTGTGACCTTCGAGAAGATGTCAAGGTGTGGTAAATCTGCTCCGTGCAGCATTTTAACTTGTCTATTTCTAATGTTTGCTTCGATTCTTAGACATTCTTATCAGCATGTAGAAAAATCATCCAGACAATCCATAAACTAACTGGCAGCCCCATAACAATTGCAAGAAATCAAAGGGATTGCTTTATGGCACAAAGAAATACAGCAGATTTTATAGTAAAGCAAAGGATGAAAGACGCTGCTTTTCCAGCACAAACATGTAACGTTAACTGAGTTTCTCCCGATTGCTGATGTTGGTGAGAATTAAAGTTGCACTGAAAAGTTCTCTCCCAACATGTTTGTTCCTTTTAAGTAATGACAAACAGATAAAAACTTTGTGTGCTTTCACTACTGTGACATGTGAAAATGTCTACTTCAATTTACGTTGTGTAGCACTTTAAACAATATCATTCATTTAAATGTTAAAGTGGAAATAAATGAATGCAACACTTCCAGTCATCCATGAACAAGGAGATCCCACTGATCATATCAGAGCTGTTGAACTGCTGTGCTCTCTCTGATCTTATGGAAAATGTCCAGTCACGCTCTTAGAGGACGTCTGTGGCTGTTACTTTCTCATTGTTGTGGATCCTTCTTACTGTCTTGTTACCTTAGTTAAGCCAATGCTCACCTGTAAATCACATGGAGTCTGGACAAAGACGCCAGAAGAAATCAAACTTTTCATGAATTGCAAAGAAAAGAACAAATTGTTTTGCCAAAAATTCCAATGTTTTGACTGTTTTATGATTTTTAACAAAGTTTTATTGTGTAATTGACTTGTGACATTTTCTTTAAATAGAAGGTATAGCTGTTTCAATGGCGCAGCACATAATGAAGATACAAGATCTTTGCAGGATGCTTACCAAATACTCAAAATTAATATTTAGAAAATTGTAATCGGTGAAAAACATTACAGGCACATTTTTCTTGTCTCCTTGACTAATTTTTTGGAAATTCTCAATATGTGACCTAAAAAAGTGTTGCTTGTTTAGGTTCTCATTGACCTGGCTAAGTATCGGGAGCGGCCGGTCGACCCGGCGGACGCTCGGGACTGTGCGGTGGAGATTGGAGCTGTGGCCTACATGGAGTGCTCCTCTCTGACCCAAAAAAATCTTAAGGAAGTGTTTGACACAGCCATATTGGCCAGCCTGCAGAACCACAGCTCCCAAAAGCACCCGAGAGGGAAACAAAAACGACGGAAAAAGCAAAGGCAGACACCGGACAAGATGAAGAGTCTGTCAAAGTCCTGGTGGAAAAGATATTGCTGCGTGGCCTAGAGCAGGCCTGTGATTGGGTCTTGCTATTGTTGCGGTCTAAGATTCTGATCCTCTGTTGACTTTATCCTGGTCTGGATTCAGCTGGGTTTGGGTTCTGCCTGGACTCGCTTTCAGTTTGGGTGTCTCTCTAATGGAGCCTGATGTTGAGCAGGACCTCGACTGGAGTGTGGCTGAGAACCAAAGTAAGACTGTCATGGATCTAAAAATGTTTTTGTTTTTGTTTGGAGAGGGGTTTTAGTCTTATCACAGATGAGATTTACTACTGAGCCCAGCCTGGTTCCAGCAGAACCTGCTCTGAAAACCAAGCAGTTCTGCTGTGTCTTATAAAGAACCAGGTGCTTTTGTGCTTAAATGTCCTTTTTCTAACCTGGTTTTAATCTTAGCCTGCCTCCAGTATGAGCTCTCGACAGGATAAGGTGCTTCTTGCTCTTCTGATATTAAACTGGTAAAAACCTTCCCAGCCTAGTATGGGTTTATGTAGCCTTGTTATGTAGCCTGGAAGGGACCTGGACTGCCTGCAGACTATAAATGGTGTATAAATGAAACTGCATTTAAACTTAATCATTTTTCTAACTTGTCTCTAACTTTAGTCTGGTTTCCAATACTCATGATTAAAAATAACCGCTGACTGAAATAGAGCGGCTCTCCGACCAAACCTCGTCCTTATTTACATAAGAACACGGGACCAGAGCTGATCATTTCATCACTGGACATGATTTAGGTCAGAACGTAGTCAAAAAGTCCAGCCCATGGTCAATTTAAGAGCTTCTTTTTTTATAACTGGGGTTATTGTTGTTCTAATGAAAGAGCTTCCTTCATTAAGCAGCAAATAATTTTATCCTGGTCACATGCACAGTTTACTGTGATGCATCTTACAAACCTAATCTGGAACCTGCATCATGGTTTGTATTTCATTTTTAGTCTGGATCTGTACTATTTATGGAGTTAGGTCTGGCTTGGTTATCAGTGCGTTTGTTTTTCATTGTCCTGCCACTGTGAAGCCAGACAGTGAATAGGTTTGGTCATGCTCAGAGTTTGGTCAGATTCATATCACATCTTATTTGGAAAAGATTTCCAAAGATAACTGGGCAATGTAACCTACAGCATATCTTAGTACTAGCTAAGGATGCTGAACATGCCAAGACTTTCTGAATATCCATGTGATTAAAACACAAGCATTGTTCTGTAAAAGCAAGTTGGATTTTTACCCAAGAAGACTCAACATTGTATCTAGGAGTCAGTGACCTGCTTCAGGTTTCCACCAGTAGCTGTTAAGTAGTAGTTAGTTTATCGTCCTCGTCTATCCTACATTAGTACTGCAGGACTGTACAGTCTGTGAAAATGGACTGGTACCAATGTGGCTTGGTTACATAGAAATCATTGAACTACGCAGGTTGCCTTTGTCTGGCTAGCACTTGATCTTAATGGGACATGTTGCTGTTTTAGCGTTTTGCTCATGGCAAAGTTGTGGCTTGTGGAACCATGTGATCACATGGTTCCACAAGCCACAACTTTGCTCAGTGCAGTAGCCAGGTTACTTATCTGGAGCTCCCTTTTCACATACAAAGAAGACAGTCTAAAACTGAGAATATCGAGAGTTGAGTTTGAATCATTCATCCTGTCAACCAGTAATTTACTCAGATAATTGTACTGCTTGGTGCATGTTTGATTTATGTTTCCAGCTACTAAAACAGCCTCAAGTGTGAGCACTTAAGAGTTGGAACAACCGAGTGCTCTCTGCATGTGTTTGAATTTACAAAATGGGCTCAGCCTTTTGTTTCTGAAGAAAAACTAAAATAAACAAAGTCGGGTTTTTTCTTAGCTTTCCAGCGCAATTGTGTATGTAAGACTGTGAAGTTTCAATTATTTACGTATTCAGCGAAATCTTTTGTTAGTAGTTAAAAACTATAGTTTGATTCATAATGTTTGTTGCTCTGCATTTGCTCCCTTTATCCAGAACTTGATCTTCCGCTTTATTACAGTGGCCACCATGGATTATTTCTACCATTCTGAGTCCATGCTGCGTTCCTACTACAGAGACATCCATTGTCCATCCTATGTCTACTGTACGCTCTGTTAGTTCTGCAGCTGCCTCTGCAGCCTCTTCTCTCTCCAATAGATCAAGTTTTATATGTTGTAAAGCAGAAATAAAAAGGCAAACTGAAACACAAGATGTGTGGCTGTCAAATACTCAACTGCCACGCCTTCCTTTGTACATTGTAGTTACTAAAACAAGAACAAAACCCAATCATTTAAAACTATTTCTCTACAGTTCCTACATCTGAATGGCCCTTTGTATTAGAGTTGCTGCAGCAGAAGGAAAAAAGGGTGCAACCAGGTTGGAGTCTGTAATGGACTGAAGAAGATCCACTGTGGTTTAGTACATATCCAGCATAATCATTCATATTAATCAGACAAAAATGCAAAAATGGATTTTCACTCTTGCATTTCTTAAAAAACAAACAAAAAAATTAAAAAAATATAAACCTTTGTGTGACTAGTAAGACTATAAGACTCTTAAGGTTCAGGGTTAACATCTGTATCCCCCTCACACCATTTCATTTGACTAACTAATATTGTGCTGATTTTGCTTGAAGTAATCAGTGATTTTAACTCCATGTGTCTGATAATATCCCTTTAAAAGTCAACAATAACCTTGATCTGGAGAGGATTAGTAAATCCTGGCCTAAAGGGGAGGGATATCTCATTTTCTCAGTGTCTAATCAATGTTAGTCCAGAGCTTAAGGAGATGTGAACCCTGAGCTAACAGGAATCTTATCCCAAGATTAATTATAGTGTGAAAGCCCTGAAAAAGTGCAGCAGTGTTCTGAGTATATTTTTTCCCTTAAGTGTAACCTTGTGCCATCTTCTAGTGTGTGCTTCAAAGTTGGTTCTCTACTGGTGTGAAATGGAGTGAGCAGTGGTGTGCCTTAAAATTCAATTAGTATTAATTACTTTTATATGTAACTTTTGTGAAGAAACTGTGCTAGTTAAGAAGTAACTTTATTATAAGATTCAGGTTTTTTTCTAACAAACTGATTTTCTTTTCAGAAACCAGATCTGTGGATCATTTTCACCCGGTTAGTTCACCAATCTCTTTTAAACGTTACTGTTATGCTCTACCAAATACTCTACAGCTTAATGTTGGTACCAACATTTGATTTTTACCCCAAAAATGTCAAACCCAAACTGATCCTGAAATTGTTTTGCAATCTGGCAACAAGCTGTGTATTAATGACAGTATTTACAGTGTTGCTCTCCAAGACAAATCTGGAAAAAGGAATCAAATTGAACTGTCTGCTTATGTTGGGTTTAGGCCTCAGTGTAAAGCTGTGACTCCTGATTGCAGGACTGTGCATTTCTGGAGCTGTCTGGTAGTTTTATGCTGAAGATGCTACAACTGCGACTGAATGGGCTCACTGTGTTGATGTTTTACTCATGATAGCAAATGTATTGTTTCTTCCTGGGGAATAGGCATAATAAGTTACTTGTCTTGCTGTTTGTCTGCAGCCTTGGGTGATGGTGGATTTAAGTAGGCTAAAGGTCACACAGACCCTTATGATAGCTGGCACTTCCTCTGTGAGGTTTCACCAGTCTTCCATTTTTAAATTCACAATTTATAGACAGCATAGTAAGCTTCTCTTCACAGTGCGTTATCCTGCATGTGATGTAGGCCTGCGTTCATACTGAGAAAGATATAAACCCGGGTTGATTTATTCCTATTTGAGTAAATTAAAACAATATGAATAACATTTGGGTTTGTTGCTGTTCAATTAGTCAACAAGGGCTTGCATGAGTCTGACAAGGACACATAAATTAGCTTATGATCCTTTAAAGTGAGTAACCTTTTTTGAACAGCATCCACTCTGGCCATGTGCTGAAACGTAGTTTAACAGTAACACAACTAGAGAGGAGTCATAAAGTCAGCTAACTGACTCAGTAATGAAGTAAGCAAACATCAGCTAACATGAGCTACCAAATCTACTGGTCATACAAGTAACAGCAAAACCCCTGAGTGTATTTAAGTGAACAGTGGTTTCAGGTTCTTTTAGGAGTAAGCTGGTTGATCTTCAGCAGGATGTGTCTTGTATGACAGATATATGGTTTTGTAATGTGGAGCAGATGGGTCTCTGAAAGTGAACTATCGTGTGTAATGAGAAGACATGATGGTGACTGTCCACTAGGTAGTCAGAGTGTTGTGCTGTAAACTTGGTGTTTTGTTAAGGTAAGACAAAGTGTTAATGTCGCGTGTTTGGGACAAGTGCAAAGTCTGTGCTTTAACTTGCCACAAAGAAATGTACTGGTGATGTATTTGAGTATAATGACAATGGCTGGCTGTGATTTGTGTGATTGATTTTGTATTGGAACAGGCTCTCAAACGGCCAAAAAAGAATAAAAGATAGGGTTATTAATAATTATCTGTACTGATTACAGTATGATGTAGTGACTCATATTTTGGATGTTTAGAAGACAGGTTGGTGCAGGTATGCCAACGTGCCACATATATCCCTTAAAGCCCGGTGGGTTTAAACAACAGGAGACAGCGGGGGGAAATGGACAAAATGGTTCATTCTTGAGATTTAATCAATTTTTCATTGAGGCTGATACCCCCTAAAGCACACCTGATCTCACTCACATGGGACACCAGCTGAGAACTTCTCTTAGGAAACCAACCAGCTCAGCCTGTGTGAAACATCACTGTGTTTTTATTTTTCCTCAATATAAAAACATGGTAAGAGATAATATACTGCTGCAATCTGCTCACACTGAATTCTCTGTTGAACCGAGGACGTCAGTCAAAGGAACATGTGTTTGTACAGAAGTTTTATACCCTGAGAAATAAAGAATATTTGGTTTAATACACGCTGTGTTTTGTTGATTTTGAGGCTTGGTGCTCAGTGGTGGGACTGGGAATGTGTGCTTGTTTAGATATAACTCCTGGACATATGTAACCTTGTACCTTGACCATGATGTCACAAAAACCAACAAGCTGTAAATGAGAATGTTTTTAAGTATTCATGAGTACACAGCGTTTGTCTGTATCACATTTGTACATTTTTGTGTCTGTTCACCAAAACAATTTCATGAGTTTTACCAGAGAAGAGATTGTAAATAATCATCAGAATGGTCAGCAGCAGGATGCAGGTAAGGCACTCTTGGATGTTTGTTTTTTAGGACAACACATGGCTTTTCTTTGTTGCTCGGGCGCCAAATTAGACGTGTTTTTTTCATGTTGTTGTGGCTGAAGTAATGTTTTGGAACGGCACAGCACACTTTGTGATAACCAAGTGCAACAGCCATGCTGTGCTCAGCTGATGCACATCAAGAAAGAGGGGATAAGATGTGAGCGATGTTTGGGGGCATGGAGACACACTCACATTCTCACACACACACACACACACACACACACACACACACACACACACACACACACACACACACACACACACACACACACACACACACACACACACACAGTGCGCCCACAGAAAGTCATCCAGCTTCACACTGGATCATTGTAAACAGACTCTCTGCCGCTTCCAGGCCCTCATGGTTATGCAAGAGCTTTATTTTGAAGGCCGTCATGTGACATTTGGTTAGTGGCATGTCTCTGGTTCTGGAGGCAGTGTCTGTCTGTCTGTCTGTGAGTGAGTGAGTGAGTGTGAGAGTGGAGGTGCCCCAACTTTAACTGTGTGGGAAACAAATTGATTTGTTCTACCTGACAACACAGAGTAAGTAAATTAACTGCTCTGTGAGTTATGCAGTGCCAGGTCCTGTTCTCATCCATGAGCAGGCCAGACACTGACTGATACAAATCATAATCACAAATCTTATCCTCCAAAATGTAACATCTTGAATTACAATCCGTTGGGAAAAGACACCAGGAAGACTGTAAATGTTTTAAATATGCCACTATTCTCTTATTGTCTCAGTGTCTGTTACGGATTAGTAATTTCAGGAACCAAATGCAGATGAGAACACTAGTGGGCAGCTGCAAAAATGTAATTTAATAACAAAAATGCAGAAGAAATTCAGAATACTGAACAGAAGCAGATCAGACGAACTGACAGAGAGCGCGGGGAAGACAGAGACTTAAATACACAAGGGAGGCAGGGCTGATTAGACACAGGTGAAACACATCAGGGTGGGGCAAACAATCACAGAAGCGGGAAACTGGACAAAGACAGGAAGTAGAAGAAACAGTGGACAAACAAGGTGAGGATTTTCAAAATAAAACAAGAAGAAAACAATAGTCCAAACATAAAGTCCAGACTCAGTAATTTTAGGGGAGGAAAGATTCAACAGTCCAAACAAAGTCACTATGTGGGCAGATCATGACAGTCTCCAGTCAGCAGACTTTCAGTTTTGATGTAATGCTTTTTATTTGTGATCCAAACCTCACAAGGCCTTTAACAACTGATTACGTAATAACAGCATATAATGAAATATTGACCCAAAATGTAATAAAATGCTCCCCTGGATAGGTTTTAAATCTAACTGGCCTATTAATGAACCATGTCATAACACTGTGAGACTGTGCAGATGTCGACACAGTCTAATGCACAACTATGGAAAGTCTTTATCAGCTGTAAACACATGTAGCACCCAAATGAACCTCGACTCGAGATGTCTAGTTTTCTGTTGCTGCCAACATCATTAAGTGAAATTAAGGCCTAAAAGTCCTTGTAATTCCAGTTCAAAATGGGGTCCAAAGGTTTTTTTAACCATGTCATTATATCATGTTGTTCAAGTTTCGTACTTGCCACAATTTATTACGTTGCAGTTTTATCAAACACAGTTACTCAGACAAGTGTTTTATTATCACGGTGCTAGAGAGATGCAGAGGGACATAACCTCTGAGAAAAATGTGTAACACACAGGATATTTATGTTTAGCCAGTTGTTGCTCACATACACACAAAAGAAAAGCTGCCAGTCCTCAAGGCACTGGTTTGAAGTTTAGTTCCAGATCATTTTATAATTTTATAGCCACTCTTCATGTCTCAGTGTCTCAGTGTGTGTACTCTTTGTGAGGACGTGTTTGATTTATAGACCTTATGGAGTGAGGACATTTAACATGGTCTTCCCAACTTCAAAGGGCTGATGTGGGTTAAGATTTGGGTTTAGGGTTCAGATTATAATCAGGTTTATATTAGGGTCAGGCATTCAGTTGTGATGGTTAAGTTTAGGGTAAGGGGCTAGTGAATGCATTTTGTTAGTGAAAGTCCTCATAACGATAGAAGCACAATTATGAGTGTGTGTGTGTGTTACATAACATGAAGTATGAGAGGCCAGAGTGACATCAGTGCTGACTCTTAATGAGCAGAGTGGAAACACAATCTCCACTCTCCTAACAAGCTATAACCCCAATCAATGTGTGTGTAGACAGCTGCTCTGTGTGTGTGTGTGTGTGTGTGTGTGTGTGTGTGTGTGTGTGTGTGTGTGTGTGTGTTCAAAGAGACAGCAGTTAAGAGAAAGTGAAGAGAAGCACGTTAGACAGAGAGACAGATGGGGAGGAGGAGAGAGAAAAACACAAACAGAGTGACAGTTAAAAGCAGAAACATCAAAGGTTTGACGCACCTCCTGCTGCATTTATCAGACGGGGGGGGGGGGGGGGGGGGCTGATTTTGACATTTACAGTATTAAATGTTCTGGAGTTTTACAAAGCACCAGTTTGATCCACAGATCTTGAACCTTCAAAACCAGTCAAAGTCAAATCCTCCTCAGGTCGATACTGTTCTTTACATTGACTTACATTCAAGCCCTGAAGATTGACATTATAAACCTTAACCATAACCACCACACCACTCCTGCAGCCTTCAGTCTGTCAGGGGAGCCAACTTAAACCCTAACCTTGCTCTCAAACAAACCCTTTTCCCTCTTTTCCTTCCTTTCCTTATCACTCTGTTTCTTTTTCTATTTTCCTGGCAAACACACACTCCCTCCTTTTCTGTCTTAATCTGTCTCTGTCCCTCATCTTCTTTCACTGTTCATCACACCACCTCTTCCTCTCTGTTTTTTGCTGCACATCTCTACAGGTTGTTTATTTGAATAACCTAGTGATGACGTGTACGTGTGTGCTGCATTTGCAAATACATATGTGGTGTGTTCAAAGTTCACCCACGTGTCATGTGGCATTTACACAGTTGAAAAAAAGTGTGACGCATACAGTTTACACCCCCACAACTCCTTCTCCTCCTCTGCACATGCATCTCTCCTGTGGACTGCTGACAACAGCTGACCGCTGCGTTTACATAAGCACATTGCAGCTGATAACACCACATACATCATGGTCAAGATGCACTACGTGTTCACAGCTTGATCATATCCCTGTAAAGTGAACAGACACACTAGTATTTCAAATGTCTCTATGGAACATGTGCTAAAGGGAGTAAGCGTGGTATTTACATATATCTCTCTTGTGCAGATAATACGGACAAATCCCTGCAACTATATTTGAGTTTCTTGGTATCATTACAAAAGCTTATCTAGGTTATTGTAAACAGGACACATGATTTTGTATCATTGATCTCACTTTGCCAAACAAGGTAGCATGAGAAAAGATTTGTGAGGATTTTCATTTTAGAGAGAATAGTGTTACTCTGTTTCTTGGGTAATAACTATATCTGATTTAATTAGTAACTGTTCGAGTGGGTTTACTGGAAAAGCTCTCAGTAATAATCTCCTCACACAGCTCTCAGTCTGCAGCAGGAGCAGCTGACACCAGAGCTGAATCACCCGAGAGCTGCGGACGCACGTTAACTTAGTGCTTCAGTCATCACACTGTGTTAAATTAACACCACACAGAAAAATATGACATGAAAAATAATGGTTACTTCCTATATGAGCTTCAATCAGTATTTTTTTAAATATTACATTAGACTTAACTTTTATAGAATATACTTTTTTCCAAGAACATCAATATTCACCAACTGAAAGCAACATTTTTGCATTGTAGCACTAAAGGAGAACAATATTCTGTATTAACTGTTTAAGAATATTATAATATATATTATGTTACTGCTGAAATTACTTACCAAGAGTTTTCATTTATTCTGGCTAAGGTGAGCAGTACTTTGATAGGAGGTCACTGGACTTAATGTACTAATAAATGATAAAGGTTTAATATTACAACAAATCTAACAGGAGAATGAGTCTGTACGTGTCCAGTCCTCCAACATTAGTAAAATCACCTGCATGGCTGTACCACTGGCTTTAAATGTGAGTTCATAAGATTTACAAACAGCTGATGAAAGTAAGGGAAAGAATAAGCCAAACAAACCTCTCTCATTGCAGACATGGCAGAGGAGCACAGGTGTGACTAATTACATTAACGACTACCCTGGTCAGTGATGCAGAGAGCCTGCAAAGGCAAAAGCAGAGACCTGGAATTGAATCAACCACATAAAATGCCCCATCATCAACTTTATTAATTGCACCTGTGCTTTTCCTGCTTGTCCTTGTAATGGTATCCACTGGACGGGGTTCATTTTCCTGCACAGCCTGGAACGCTTTTGATGGCAACTTATTCGAGAGGGTTGCCATCATTAGAGACCACATTAAGTTCTGCATTGCTATAACCTTATAAGCCAATACCTTCAAGAAATGTCCCAAAAAGGTAAAGTAAGAACACTCACTGGGTGTGACCTGAAACCCAAATTTGCTGCAGTAATTGACCCCGCCTCATTTGCTGAAGATCTAAACACCTTCAGCACACGGTTTGACAGCATCAACTGCTCAATGGAAAGCGAGGCACTACTGGAGATTTTACCCTTCCTGGAGCCAGCACACACTGCTCACTACACAGCCGAGGACATGTGTCGGCCATTGAGCTGGTGCAAATCTCTCATTATTATTCCATCTTCTTTGAATCCTCCAGCCTTCACACGGCTTCAGTGCCCACCCTGTGATAAACATCCTGTCATACCGGCACCAAAGAAACCCTGCTCTTTAGAACTAAACCACTCCTGGCCAGTTGCACTCACCTCATTAGCTATGCCTGGAAAAGGTGGTGGTTAACGACATCCCCCAAATAGTTGGATCACAAGTTGACTCCCATCAGTTCACTTAAAAGGCCAAAAAGGGGACTGAGGATGCTGAAGCACAGAGACACAGAGGACATACTCTAATTACACTCTGAAGACATAAAATAGACACTGAACAAACTCTGAATACACTAAAAGCACACACCAAAGGCACTTAAAACACACCCCGACAAACACTGAATACATTCTGAACTTTACACACACACACTTTACACACACACACTTACACACACACACACACACACACGCACACAAATGGACACTTCTGGGAAACAGAGATTAGTAACTGATATTGAGAGGTGGGAGACTGCAGCCTCCCTCTGTGGCCTCTTAAACCAGATGTAACCAGCTGGCACACACACACACACACACACACACACACACACACACACACACACACACACACACACACACAGTTCCCAGTGAGCAGGCTCATGGCCAGAACTTTTGTCCTTTTTTCTCGACTGTGTGAGCCGGCACATAATGAATTGTGTGAGAGAGAGAGAGAGAGAGAGAGAGTTTGAGCTTTTAGGAGTTCAAAGACGCTGCTTCAATGCAACTTTGTAGCCAATGAATCTCAGCTCCTTGAAGCTCTTTAACTGTTGGACTGTTTTAACTTGTATTACATCTCAGATCAGCTGCTTAGATGAAACATTTGAATCTTTACCTTCATATTAAAATAGCAAACAGAAAACCAAGTGAATGTTACACACAAGCAACCAGAAACAAAAACCTCAAATGCAGGGAAAGTGAGAGCACTGTTGAGTTAAGGATGATATGTATGGGTGTGTTTGTGTGTTTTAAGAGAGAAGGATGAGTAAATGTGTTTGTTTAAACTGAAACAGTCAGCGGGGGAGAGAGTGGGTGTGCGATGTTGAACTAGTAACTGAGTCAAGAGTCAGAGTGAAGTTGCCAGTTTAAAAAATCCTGGACCATTTGTAAAAGTAGGGTAAATAAATTAGGCGTACTTTCCTAAAGGAGAGCTGTTGAAGTACTAACAGCTCACTGAATCAGTCATATGCTGGAAATTCTCACTGAAAATAAAAGTATTGAGGGTTTTTTGGAGCAAAATAGTTTTTCAGCCAAGGATGAAGATGTCGGTCTGTCGACCACTTTGGTCAGGACCAAAATATCGTAAATGTCTCATGTCATCATTTGGATGGATTGCCTTGAAAATTTATATTTAAGATATTCTACATTTAATTCATACAAATATATGAGCGTTGCACTGGAAAAAAGATGCTGCCACTTCTGGCATGAAAGAGGAAACATGTTTACAGGCCTGTTTCTAATGTTCAACAGGTTGTAGCGTTCACTGCAGGCGTACGTTTGAGACATTGTGTGTTGGAGCCTGGAAGGTAATTGTCAATATCACATCTCTCCTGTTTGCAGATTTTCCCGCATTAATAATTAAGCACTGAATAAGAACATTGTGGAAAAAAAAGTATCTTTTCTTGATTAAACAATTGTCAACAGTGTGGTCGTACCAGCAGTCATGGGGATTTTAGGCATCCGTTCATTTGATCGAGCTGCGCTACGTTTTGACCACAGAGCTTGTGTTGCTGTTACTGGGATGGCGGTTTTCAACCCAGTCACATGATGATACAGCTGTGGGGAGCAGCAAGTTTTTTTTTCAATCACAAGGTCTTTCAAGAATGCACAAAAATATCTATTGTGGTAAGGTGTACTGTTGTTGCAGTGTTATACAAGATTGGAGAACATGTCCCACACTGGACAAGGCTTTCATTTAACACCTGATTACGACAGGAAGAAACGGTCCAGCCTGCAATAATACATGTGACAACAACTGACAGAATGCAGACATGTAGGTGACAGGAAGCACTTTCTCTGCCCATTTCATAATGAAACCTCACAGTCAAGAACTACGCTCAGTAATGGCACTAAATGTCCTCGACATGGAAGCTCACGGAGAGACTCCAGAATAATCTTCAAATGAGACTTAGAGCACACCTGACACATGCACCCATGTGTTATATTACACAAACTAATGTGTACAATGTTTACCTGTCCTTGCACTGTATATTCAGGACATTTACTGTTGCAAATTACCGAGAGAAAGTACATTTTCAGTGGGGGAAGTGGAGAATTTAAAATGCTTTCACTGGGACCCCATGACCTGCTCCATGACTAACTAAATAAAGGAGATAGAGGAACATGGAAGAGAGAGAAAATCCATGACAGGATCATGTGTCAACATGATTAAAGGGTTGAAGGGAAAGAAAACACCATAGACAGTTAGAGAGAAAAGAAAAGAAGCATGAAAAATGATTATTTCAATGTTTTCTTTCTTCAAACAAAAGCAACATTTTACTGCAAAGAGCCAAACTAACATGACAAATCTCGCTTTAAAGTGATACTCCATCTTTTCAGTGTGAAATACCCACCTCTTATAGACTTCAACATGGCACCAAAAAGTGTCATTTCAGCCTTCGCAAACACATAGGCTGTATTCAGCTTAAACTACACACAGCATTTACTTAATAGATTTCAATAGTGAACAGTTGTCACAGTAGAACAATTATCTATAAAACATGTAAAGAGACTTCTCAGACCACCTCCAAATCATAGTCCACGTATTCACGCTTTATTGCTGAGCTCAACATCTTCCCCAGTTGCACTCTGTTAAAACCTGGTTAAACACACTGCTGTCATCTCAATCCTTACATATGGGAGTGTGAGTTGGTTTGCACACATTAGAGCACCTTTGATATTTTGACACTTTTTCCACATAGAACTTGTCATTGTTCTTACCCATTGTTACCATCATGAATCCAAGCTGACCACATGTTCTCTGGGAAGGACAAAACACTTATGTAAATGTTTCATACTCAGAAGATATATTTCAGGTGGAGTATCACTTTAAGATCCAGTGTGCTGACCTTAGACGCCAAGTGCATAACTTTGAAAGCAAATATTCCTTATGCAACACAACTTCAAACAACTTGTCAACTCTTGGCTTCTTCCAAAAAAAAAAAAAAAAAAAACTCATGACAATTAATTATAGCAACAGCAGTTTTGGCTTCTATTCATTTGTGATTCTCATCTATTTGTGTTACCATTACTGCACTGTTGGTAGGATGGATCACATCGTACTGTACTTTACTGTTAGAATGAGGGGAAAAAATCGAGGGAAGAGGAAGAAGATAAAGAAAAAACAGAAAAGAGGAGAAGAGAGATTAAATCCGTTCTTGTGGGAAAAAGGGCAAATATGTTGAATAAACAGGGAAATTTTGTTGGGGAGAGCCAGAGAGGAGGTGAATGTGTAGCTGTGAAAGAATGAAAGTATGAGAGAGTGAATAAATGTTGGGTGATGTAAGAGCAGCAGTATGTCCGCTGATCAGACAGCTGCTTGTTTCCACTTCTCTCTTATCTCTGACCGCACCCTCTGTGTGTGTGTGTGTGTGTGTTTGTGTGTGTGTGTGTGCGTGCATGCGTGCGTGTGTGTGTTTTCCCACAGTTCATACTGATGTCTTGATATGCGTGTATTAGTTCCTGCATGCACGCTTGTGTGCGTTTATACGTAAGTGTGTGTCTGTGTGTGTGTGTGCGTGCGTGTGTGTGCATGTATGTACAGGTGTGTTTGTGAATGATCAGGTGTGTGTGTGTGTGTGTGTGTGTGTGCGTGCGTGTGTGTGCATGTATGTACAGGTGTGTTTGTGAATGATCAGGTGTGTGTGTGTGTGTGTGTGTGTGTGTTTCAGGTCCAGGAATGTGCTGCCCTGATGAACCCTGCTGTTGTGGACTTTGTTTATATTTAGTGAGGTGCAGATCAGTGCAGGTCTGTCAAAATGAAACCACGTCACACAACTCTTCTCCAGTACACTTATCTTGGTGTCTCAGGCTGTTTCCAGTTTCCTTGTACATTTGATCAATATATGACCTTAGATCTCATATATACAAAACATTACAATCGTCCAAGATAGGCGAAAGCATCCATGATCCATGACTGAACCATTGTATTTGAAATTGTAAAAAGTGTGAAATGGAAGTTATACCTAATGCAGGACAGAATAATCATAAGACGGACATTTTGCTGTGGACGGTCTCCCAAAGTGAGATGAGGTAAAAGCTACATGCATGAGTGAAGAGAAATTTGTTGAAAGATGGAATACAGGAACAGGAAAAGAGAGACAGACACGACAAAGTGATCAGGAAATTGAAAGGAAAGATCAGAAGACAGAGGAGGGAGGAAGAGAGGAAGTGGAGTGAAGAGGTGGAAGGAAGTGACAGTGGGTGGAGAAGAAAAAATGACAAGGGGGGCACAAGAGAGGTGAAAAGGAAAAGAGGAAAACAAAGAAGGATGTGGGGAATTTCCTTGTTTTCCTACAACTATCAGGTTATCCAACATGATTAGCCTGATGCTGGTGAAGTACAGATGAAGACAACACACACACACACACACACACACACACACACACACACACATGCAGTGGAAATACAAAGATGTCACAGTCAGCTGTTCTGTTGCTGGCAGGATGTATCAGCATGTCAGTTCCAGACACATCCTCTGTGTGTGTGTGTGTGTGTGTGTGTGTGTGTGTTTTATTTCTGCCTTGGTGTGTGAGTGTCCCTGTGCCAGACACAGGGTTATGGGGTATTGAGATGTGTGTGTACCTCTATCTTAGAAAGGAGTTTTAGTTATAGTCAGGGTGAGAGTGAGGACATTTGATCTGGTCCTCACTTTTTCAAACCTAAAGTGTGTGAGGGTGACTAACCCTCCCCGCTTTGCGTCCAGCTGTTGTTACATGCAATTACACCTTTTCTTCTTTATCATCTCTCTACTGTCGCCTGTGTAATAAGGGCATAAAACAAGTTACAGTTATGTTTAGATCCAGATGAGGCTAAAGGTTGGGTTTAGATGTGTAGTTACGATGGTTTGGTTTAAGGGAAATCCATTATGTCCTGATAAGTATAGAAGAACAAACATGAGTGTATGTGTGTTGAATAGATCTGGTGTTTATTGCTATTTGTGAGTTTTTGCTATAGCTACATAGTCAGTGTTAGCATTAACACCTATTTACTGAGGCTACCAGTCTAAAAGGACCGAGAGTTCAGCATCAAACATCAAACTCCAGCAGTGGATAGTAATGTCAAGGTTGACTCTTACTGAAGTTAGCATGCTAACCTGCTAGCCCCGGCCCGTCTCATCACTTTCCAATAGCGAGCCACTGTAGCCTCCAATCTGCCCTGAAGATGTAACGCTGCTCCAATAGCATACTATAACCTCTTGACTTGTAAACACAACAATGGCCAAAACTCTTGACAGGCAACAATCACCGCTCCCGGCAAGAAACCACGATCTGCGACAGAGAAAACTTACAAATATCACCTTTAAGGTGAATGAAAGCAAGAGAAAAGTATGAATCAATTTTTCATCCTCCTGGCAACATCTGTTTCTAAACCTGAAATAAATACCATCCAGCCTTATCATTATTATTATTATTACTATTATCTTTTATTGCAACTAATATTGCTGCTATGCTGTGATAACAACATTAGTAACAGGAATGCAGTTTAGAGGTATGCAACTCTGAAAAAGACCTTGTAGTAAACTATTTTTGCTCTCAGAAGTTCTGTGACCACTGGAGTGTGTGTGTGTGTGCGTGCGTGTGTATGTATCTGTGTGTGTGTGTATCTGTGTGTGTGTGTGTGTGCGCGTGTGTGTGTGTGTGTGTATCTGTGTGTGCGTGTGTATGTGACATTGCTGAACGCTCTGCAATGTGAGGGCAACAGGGCCAATGCAGTTTTAGGGGTGCGAGCAGGAGATTGAAAAGACTGCAAGTCTTGATGAATGCCTACAGTGTCTAACTACAACCTGTTATTGTGGTCTCGCTTTCTATATAAGAGCTGTTGGCTAGACGACACACACGCACACGAGCACGCAGACACACACGTACACGTACGCTGTTCTATATGTACAATTGCAGGTCTAGTTGGACTCCTGTGGTTCTCTTCCACAGCCATTCGTCAACTTTAAGAGTCTGGAGACAGAAGCAACTCCCCCAACACAAACAGCTGGACAAGGCCACCATTGAGCTACATAGTAGTGGCCTTTTAGAAACATTTTTTATAGTTAGTGCAGTGAAAAGTCAGCCTGGAACAGCTGTAGTATATAAGAAATATGCCAACATGTCTTCCATGAAAACCATTTAGAAATCAAAATATTATAGGTAATAAATGTTTTTGGGCAGCTGGAAAAGGCAGTGCAGCTGTGGCCAGTGAAGAGGGAGACATACTTCTTATTTCTAGGAAGGTAATCTAACCACAAACAGAGCGGAGTAGTTTTAATTATATTCATTATAAACCCAAGGACAAAACAGTCACATTCACACACATACAAAATGTGTTTTGGCCTGTATTTCTGTCTCTGTTAGCACGAGAATGAACACCCAGCCTGACAAACTTTGCACATACTCTCTGTATCCACACACACTGCTGAAACTGCTAATCTATACTATGAGAACAAAAAACATCCTGTCTGTTAAAGACAGGCAGAAAATGTGTGTATTCTGGTGTGTGTGTGTGTGTGTGTCTGCGATGACATTTTTAGATTCCAAGGACAGTGTGTGTTTCCTCTCTTGCTTTCTATTGTTCCTGAAGCAGCAGCGATCTTCGGGGAACAGAGCAGCCACCAGGCCTGTAGAGCAGCGGCCAATGGCAGGGCAGGGCAGAGAGGCCCCCGAGGCCGATGGGAACTAAAGTCTGTCCTCCTTTGCTTCACTGTTTCCATGGAGATTTAAAGTATAACTAACTCACGGTGCCTTCATGAGATGGACTGTGATCATCTGTCATGGAGGGCAAACAGTTTTCATGAGATTCAAAGACAACAGGAGGATGGACAGGATTGTTCTGACTAGTTTGTCCTGACTGGTTAAAGGTGTGTGAGTCACCTGCACTATCTGGGATGAAACGTTTCCTGAGTTTTTGCCCTTTGTGGCCCATGATTACATCTCCCTGCTTCTGGGATCATAACGTACTGTATCAAAGGCACAGTGTGACCGCTCCACATGTCTTTGCTGCCATCTGCAGGAAAGCCTGTAGATAATCTGTCCTACCCTCCTCACTGAATGCATTGTCCTTTAATTTGGTACAGACATTAATTAATAACCTCCCACACTCCCTGACTTTTCATCTATTTCTATTATTATGTTTAAACCTGTGATTAACCATATTTTCATGTGAAAATCAACATTTTAGCTTCCTTTGATAAAAAACTCCACATGTACAGTATGTGTGTACAGACTGTCCTTGAGTGACATGGACTGCATACCTCCACCAAACTTCAACCTAAGCAGAGATGTTGCACATCAGTTTAATTGAATCTTTAATCTCTGTGTTTGCAGTAGTAGTTTTCTACCTCTCACCCTCATGAACAAATAGATCCCTGCCCAACTTATAAGTGAGCCGTACTCCCTGACTCTCTTCCTGCCTGTAATCGATACTGTCACTGAATATAGACCCTCTGATGTGTTGTTTGTACAGTAATTGTACTTTCCAATTCATATTGTCATCGTATGTGCGAAGTTCACATTTTGGCACAAAAGAAAACCTCACAATGGAAAGCGTTTATCCTCAGGGAAACACAAGTGTTTTCAATCAGTCTGGCTGGTAGAAGTGGTGCTGGGAGCAGTTCAGTGTTTGTGGAGATGTCCTGTGTGGGACAGTTGAACATCAGCTTAGTCGCTGCTGCAAGAAGGGAAGACATCTCGGGGGGGGTGGTCCCGATGATTCAACTGGTAGAGCCAGTACCCCTTAGGCTCAGTCCTTACCGCAGCATCCATTGGGTTCGAGTCCGACCTATGGCCCTTTGCTGTATGTCAACCCCTCTCTCCCCAACTTCCCTGTGACTCTCACTGTCCCTATCCGAATAAAGGCAAACTTTGCTTTGAATTGCGGCATATTGAGCCTTTAAGTAGATACAACATTAAAAGTAGTTAGCAGCTTCTTAAACATGAACATGATGTGACGACTTTGTCATGTCACAAAAGTAACAATTGAAAAATATATGCATTAGTCGTGTAAACGACACAAAATTAATTTCATTCATCCTATGTGGCGTTTAAATAGTTTATCAAGATGTTAAGCAGCAACTTATGCCTGAAAAATGTTTTTGTCACTTAAGTTTGTTCAACAGAAATCGCATCTATGAACACAATTTCACAATAAAAATAAATATAATGAATAAAGGCTGGCACTGGTTGTTTTTAAAGAAACACACGGGAATACTGTTATCTCATTATTTAAAAAAATGTATTGTATGTACTTACATACTGGTGTCAAAAGAGTATGCACCAAAATGTCACATTGACTCACAATTACAAAGAAAAAGCATTTTCTTTTTCTTCAATTACGTAAGTATTGAAAAAACTATGTACAGAAAAAAGGGCATGGTGACGAGATAGTACACTAGAAACAAACTTACAGTCACAACAAGGTTTTAAATGAGGCTTCTGCAAGTAAAGAAAAGAATCTTCTAAACAGTTACATTGTCTTGGTGCTCTGAACTTCAAATTGTATTTCCACTCAAAAAAATAACCTTGTGCATCCTCTCCAGTCCAGCATCAGGGCGTTTTCAGGGTGTGCTCACAAAAAGGATTTTCTTTTAAAAAACTGCCAGAGGACTGATTCATCAAAAATGAAAAATATGACAATCTGTGTGGAAATACTTTTTAAATAAAACATCTTCAAGAGGTAATCTTAAAAAAAAGAACTTTCAATGGAAACATGGCGACAGACAGGGAAAGTAAATAGGGTGGAGGAAGGTAGAGTCCTAGAGACGAGCTGTATGTGGATTGCCAGTCCAAGGCTTCAATCAACACCTCTCTCTGGATGGACATACAGAGACACGTAAGACTTGTCTCCGTTTCCCTGCTATCTCTTAAAGATGAAAAGTACAGTCGTTCACAAAACCCTGGCATCTTTTCACCATCCGGAAATTTACAGATTTTAAATCAAGACAAGACACAAAGTAGGAATCAAAAGAAAGGCAGGATCATGGTGATGTATGGGGTGTCATATGACCAACAAGACAAAAAGAAAAAAGAAAAATCCTCACATCTCAATGGTTGCTAATGAGAAAAAAAAAAAAAAAAAAAAAAAAAAAAAGAAATGGCAAAGTAGAGCGACTGGAGTAGTTACATTGTTCAGTTCCTCTCTGTCAAAATGTGACTCAAACAAACTGCCCCTGAACAAACTCAGGGTGAGACATCAACATCAGAGAGGACACTAAAACAGGGCATCAACACATTCAGTGCAACACTAGACTAGCATCCGCAGTCTCACGGCATCATAAAGTTTCAGTTTGGGCTACAAAGTAGTAAGACAGTAATATTCTGTCATTCAAAATGTTTTTCCTAATGTTACCTTTATGCAATGCCAAGCTAGAAAGTTACAAATTCATGGAAAGTGATGTGCATGCCAGTGAGTGTTGAGTCTGCCGCCTCTGAATTTAAAAAGTTAAAGTGTGACCAGCTTCTTTCCAATGAGACCAAACAAAAGAAATAACTGGAGGGGCCGTTAAAGTGAGAATCCACCTAAAACAGAGGACAAAAACTATACTGATGATCGTAGTTCAGCTGATCTTTGAGCATACATATAGCATTTACAAATTCTGTCTTAGGGTGAATTGATGTTTGTGAGGTAAGGATTTAATTTTGAACAGAATGTGTCTCTGGGTGTATCTTGGGTAGACTGGGACCAGCTGCTCCCCCCTGGGATAGTTTCTCTTTTCTTTTAGTCACTTTTAGCCTTTTTGCTGTTTCCATTCTCCTCCAGCTCGGTCCCTTCTGCCTCCTCCTGGTGCTTCCTCTTCTTTGTGTCATCTGACTGAGAGGGGGACGGGTGTGGCCGGAAGCTGATGATGATGCAGGTCATGTTGTCACATCCTGTCCCATCTCCAGATGTGTCGGGAGCCAAACAGTGGTCAACCAACTGTCAGGAGGACACAGGGGATTTTAAATTAAAGATGCAAACTATGGACAATGTTTGGGAGTCAACTGAGGCTGCAAGTTAGATAACTCGATGACTACACATGAGTTTTAAGTGACTGATAAGATACTTCTTTTTAGAGAAAAATCAACCATCTAAATCATCATGCCTTTATCAGAAAAGGAAAGGAGAACACAGACACATTTGAAGTAGCTATTTAACATTTACAAACAGCTTATAGAGTATAGCAGTGTTTGGTGTCCATTATAGTAGAAACTGACAAAACAAGTTTAAGATATACATTTTTCTACACCGAGTGTACACCACATTACTTTTAGTTTCATGTCTGGGAAGATATTTTGATTCTAGTGCTCTGGATCCAGTTAAAGAAACCGTCACCCACTGATTTATTAACAAGTGACCATTACGTAAAAGTGTCAGGTGTGTAACAAGTATGTACAAGTGTCCTCACCTCTTCCACTATAGATGAGAGGGGCCTGGCGCTGCCACTCTGGTCTGGTTTGATCCTCTCACTGATGAAGTCCACCACCTCCTGACTGCTTAACACATTCCTGCACACATGGAGACAGAACTTAACAACAATGACAAATCAAAGAACAAACAACTTCAAGCTCATAAAGTGTCAACTTTCAGCGATCAAAACAGTTTCATTGTGTTTAATTTGAATTAACTGCACACTCTGAAAAAATATACTGCTGTATAAATTTGTCTCTCTGGAGGTACAAAATTCATTGTTTACAGTTAATTCTTGGCAGCTGGGTTTGTAGACTGATTCATCACTGGCTGTCTGACAGATGTTTATAAGTGTGAAGAAGAAATTATGATTCCTTTTGAAAAATAAAGTACAGGGACACACTTCCAACCACCACCGTTACTCACCAGATGCCGTCGCAGGCAATGACCATGAAGTCGTGGTCCTCGTTTAGTGTCAGAACTTTGACGTCCGGCATCGCAGAAATCATCTGCTCCTCTGGAGGCAGAGCCTTGTTCCTTTTATAGAAGTGGTCACCTGAGAACCGGAGTCCAGATTTACAAATGTTAAAAAGAATCTAAATCTGTGTTTACAGATATGGTCATCTCAGAAGAGGAGAATTTGCAATTGTGATTTGAGCTCAAAAGAGAAAATATCTATACTGACCAAGAGGTGCTATTAGTTTAATTGTGATGCTTCTCACAGGACTAGTCTAAAAAGTCACACACAAACTCAGCTATACCAATAGCTCTGGAGAGGTTCAATCCACCGTTGACTCGTCCGTCCATGGTTACTTTCCCTCCAGCGTTTTTGATGCGAGCTAGTTCCACCTCGTCCTCTGGTTTGTGGTCGTACGACATGTCAACAGCTTTACCTACAGCAACACAGGAAGGGAGCGCTTACATTTCATATAAGATAACGGCAAAGTCTCTCATTAAAAGCTCTTCCACTACGATTAGCTGTTGTCCAGAACATGACATATCATCTGATTATAGAGAAAAAAACCCACCTAATGTGTAAGGGGATATGAACAATATAGTCTCTTCAATCAAACAAGGTCAACATTTCAGCAGATTTTAAGCATTTAAGTGACATTAAACATGAAAACCAACTGTGGTTCCTACTGAGAATATTTCTACATTCATCACATAATTAGAAACTGTCCAATTAAGGTGTTCAAAGTTTGAGGTCTCCCAGGTGGCACTAGTTACACCCTGCATCTGTTTCATGGCAAGAAGAAATATTCTTGCCATCCCATTTTTTAGTTTTGTGCACCAGAATACGTACAACTGATGGGGTTATAAAATAAAACAGCAGAGCAAGCAAACATAAAATGATATAAGATTTGTAATGGGGCTCATAGACACCAGGCTGAAGTTCCTCCGTTTATTTAATATACATTTTACAATAACACCGGTAACCTGGCCCCAAACGTTTCTGACTTACCGCGTTCAGACACCACACAGCGAGAGTCTCCAGCATTGGCCACGATCAGCTGCTTCCCTCGGATCAGAGCCACGACAGCTGTGGTGCCGCTGTCTGAGCCAGGCTGTGAATATGTGACAACATTGTTTAAATTCCACGATGGCTTTCACTGACATAAAATAAATAAAAGCTTGCAGGCATTTTCAGCCAATTAAAAAAGAACAGAAAAAAAGGCAACCATTAAAACCTCTTTACCATTTACACAAAGTCATGACAAATAATTGAGTTTGGCTTCTGCAGCTGTGCGACTGTCCAACTTATTGCAGGCTGTTTGTTGGATTCATAGCTTAAAACTTCAGCTGTGTTCTTTAAATGGCTAAAAAGAAACAACTATTGCTCGTTTGGCCAATTCGCAACAGTGAAAAGAAAAGTTTCTGGTCATTTCTTTTAGAATCACGGGGGAACAATACAATGCTTTTATTATGACTACTGAACATTTACATTCAACAACTAATTAATGACAAGTCTGTTCAAGCAATCAGTGGATCGAGGTCATAATATCTTTGTGATCACCATCAATTCGTTGCATCAGGGAGGTTTTCATAGAGTTGAGAATGCAGCAATAAATCAACAGCCTTGAAAACAGAAAGTGTGATTAATCAGTACATTAACTCTGCATTGTTGTTCCCCCTCTCAAGCTGACATGGTCACTCTCAATGATTATAACAATCATTCTATAAATATTTTTGAGCTCCACTCTTAAGACTCGCACACCACAATTCAGCTTTTAACTCAACATCTAAACAATTATTAAAAAATCAAGGCAACCTGTGACCCTGAAATGAGGCCCGATATGTTGACTGGACTGGATGTAGTTGGTAGGAGTTAACTTGTCAGATGCAAAGTCCCCCTTTGTACGCACCTCCTCCTTGCCATCCATTCCAGGGAGACACATTTCCTCCTCCTCTTCATCCTCAGAGTCTTCCTCTCCTTCCTCTGTATCTTCCTCTTCTTCCATCTCACTGCTATCACCTTCTTCCTCTTCGCTGCCATCCTAATTAAAAAAAGTTATTACAATGCTTATCAAAGACGGTGAGCTTTCACAGCCAAGGAGAAATTTATTTTGATCTCATGCTCTCACCTCTTCATCACTGACCTCCTCCTCCTCTCCTTCCTCAGACTCCTCGCTGTCATCAAAGAACCTGGACTTTGAATCTCCAGCAGCCTTGGAGGACAAAGAGGAGCAGGAAGGACCTGCATCTCCTTCTGCCTTACCGGCCTTTTCTTCTCCATTGGAGCTTCCTGACTCTCCACAGTCAGCTGCTGTTTAGGACAAAGGCAAGGTGTTGGACAAGAGTAACAGAGAGAAAATAAGAGGATAAGGGCGTTAAGGAGAGGGCATTTAATAAGTGCCACTTCCACACACTTTAAGATTCTTCCTTTAATGCTTGTTAGCAGGTAGACACCCCCCCCCCCCCCCCCCCCCACACATACTCATTTCAATATTGTAGATTGTTTTTAACTACATTACCATGACATTTTTTGGACATATTTTACATCTCAAGTCATGTTTTAGTAGAAAGAAATGTTGTTGTTGAAGACTCCAGAGTCCAAGCTCTGTACCTGCACCACTGCCTTCAGCTCCTCCTATTCTCCGACAGGCTCGCAGCTTAGACCCACATGCTGCTCCTTCAGCATTCTTCACCTTCCCGTTGCTCTCCTCCTCCACTTCTCCGTTCAGCCCCTCTTTCTTCTGTCCTTCCCCACCTTCCCCTTTGTCTCCTGAGGTCTCAGCATGTGGACAGGAGGCCTTCTTAGCAGCCGCACTAAGAACAAAAAACAGAGGAAAGAAGAAATAAAGGAGTCAACAACATGAAGAATTTTAACTGCTGTTTTACAAAAACCTATCATCAAAACCCTGGATTCACTGGGTTACAGCCAAGATACAGGTATCTAATGTAATGGATATGGCTGATTTTCACTGAATCAAACATACAGATCACACACATGGGAACATCAGAATAACTGAAAACTGAAAATAAAAAACAACTTTTAAAAAAGGTGTCATATGATTCTGTCATCACCTCCTTGATGTAATAGGATTCCTGTTAAAACAGGTTGGTGTAGCAGGATGTTTAACAAGGTGAGGATCAATTTTATGTGTAGACCAATGGGCTATAAAATCTTTAATGACTTTACTGGTTGGACTTCCATGAGGTTACCACAAGATGCACTCTTCTGCAAAAAGTAACATTTTCAGAAAATGTTATTTTATTGGCTATTGAAGTGTATGGATCTACCTGATGGCAGAAGCGTGTTTGACGGCGTTGCGGTTCTGGCCGTAGCGCACCAGCAGCTCCTCTATGGTCATTGTGGCCTCCTCATGGAGCAAAGCTGCCTCCTCTGTGTCCACTGAAAGGAGAACAGAAACCTGAACTCAAAAGTTTACATTTTGATTTGAAATTACAGTTTTTATCCACTTCAGCTGTCAGACAGACAGTTCATTGTTTCATTCTCACAGTGATTGTGTTTTATTTCATGTCCCTGTTTTCTTTTGCAGTGTTTTTTCAATAATTATGGTCATTATTAGTTTTTTATTAGTATATTTTAATATGCTGGATGTTCCTGATTATGTGTCTTACCACTGACATCCACAACGAACGGACAATACTATCTAAACGTTAATATGGGTGTACTCACAATCATCCTCCTCTGCCACCTTTTCAGTGGGTGGCTCCTCAGTGGGCCGTCCAGCAATCTGGACCAGCTCCTTGATGACTTCCTCTGTGGTCATTCTGCTATCGATGGCCAAGAAGGCATCCTCCAGTGCCTGGAAATTACATGCAAAATGTTTATTTCAGTAAAAGTCAAGTGGCACAGTGTAATATTGGGTTTAACATTAATAAGATTCATGTTGGGGGTCTCTTCAGAAAGTGTTCTGAATGTGTTAGGACAGTGGCACAAAAGAAAAGAGGTGACCACAGTGATGATACACAGATTATTCTAATCCCACCTAAACTGTAATTATTCCAGAGCAGAACTACACACCACTGGTCATGATGATATTTGTTCTGTCAAACTTGTTGAAGATGTGTAGGCCAGGCTGTTACCTCTACAGCGTCTCACCTTTTGCAGTTTGCCGTCTTTGTAGGTCTTCTGCTCTTTGATGATGTCAGGAAGGTACTTTGAACAGTACAGAGCCACCTCTTCTCCTAAATGGCAACAGCAGGTAATATAAATTCTCAGGATAGGTGTGTAGTACTCAGAGAGGTGTGTAAAACAAACAATAAAGGGGGAAACACTACACAAAAACAGGCGTTTTGTGCTCCAAAAATCGAAAAAGGAAAGAACATTGGTGTCTCTGAGTGGAGTTTGTGTGGGCAGTGCTTGTTGTGCACTGTCAATGTTAGAAATACTGTTGAGTGTTTAGCAAACAAATGCTGTAAATGGTGCAATATATAGTGCAAAATACTATAAATAGAAGACTTTTTGTACACTGTGCACGTTACCTCCATGTCCGTCATACACAGCGAACATGGCAGTCTCCTCATCAAACTCTAGGATACAATTATGAGCATCCTGTGAAACAACAAAGACAAAAATACACATCAAAATACAGGCATTTACTAATTGGCACAGTAGCATAGCAATCAAAGTCTTTTCTGGTGTTAAAAAAGGGCAACCTGTACATTTAGGAAAAGCAAGTAAGAGGGGATAAGATGATTAAAAAAAAAAAAAAAAAATTGAGATCCTTGCATACCATCTTCAATCACTGTCATGTAACATAAATACATTTAGTGGGCAAATGACTGTCAAGCAACAAAGAGCCTTGTGTTGTTATTCCTGCCCATGTTGATACATGTCTTTAGACTTAATTACTCACATGCATGCACCTAGCAACCAATTTTAGCTATTGTTATTCTGCAGATAGCTGATGCATTACATCCAGTTGACTCATACATGATTAGACAATGCGTTTGATTTCCTCATCAAAAATGACTTAACAAAATAAGACAAAGACAACAGATTTTCAAATGCTGTCAGCTGCAGTCAAGTACTTCCTTCACAAACGAGGAAACAAGGGTCACACAGTGGACATCAATTACATGCTCTTGAATGCTGAGAGTTAGTGTCTACAATGTAACTCAGCATGCAAAAAACACCCTGAGGATGAATTATGGATTTCAGCCATCACTGCAGCTGATGCTGAGGGAGAAGCTGGTTTAGGAGTGTGGCGGACTTTCAGTGTACTCTGGAGAGACACCAACCAGCTGCATTCAAACAAACCTATACAGAGAAAAGCCTCACACCCCCTTCATCCGGCCATTTATAACTCAAGACACATTTTCTCCTCGCAGAGTTCGGGACACAGGGCGGCAACATGGTTGTCTTTGATCCGGTCCCTCATTTTCCGTCTCACCTCCATGGAGACACGCCAGCCCTGCATGGCAGAGAAGCCGTAGCTCATGTTGCTGTTGCCGCCATCGGAAGAGGTCTTAGTCGTGTTTGGCTGCGACAGATAAGCCCCCATGGTTGTCGGTTTCTATGGCTTTACACCTAGAGAGAGGGTGACACGGTGGAAACATCACATTTCAGCTTCACACGAAGAGGCGCACGTACGACCCAGAGCATTTGTCGTACTTCGGCTGCGTTAACCAGCCTGGCTAGTTACGGTTGCTAGCTAGCTAACGTTAGCGACACCACAACAAAAAGTAGACGTATTCGCAGCTAGCTAACATCACCGAGCTAACAGCAGCAAAACCGGCTAAACTTCCAGCCGTATCCTCTGCCCCCACCAGGCAAGCGGCTGCGCAGCTGCACAAACATCAAACACTTACCGCCCACAGTGGATTTACCTATTGTGAAGGAGCAGGATGAACTTGTAAACGGGCCCCAAAGAGAGAGATTCACATAGGAATGACCACACGTGTGGAAGCAGGAGCCGCTATCAACACAGACCAAGCGAAGAGAAGCAGCAGCCGAGGAGGAAGTGAGCGCGCTCGCGCATGTCCCTTTCGTCCCACCGAGGAGGCGTGTCCGAAACGTGCGTCTTACGTCAAAATGTCAACCGTTTTTAAATGCGCGAAGGAACGTTTTAAAAACAAACGGGGTACTCAACGTAGAAATACTCTGCTACAAGTAAACCTGCTTTCCTTAAGTAGTACAAAAGTATGAGTCTCAAAATGTACATCAGTTGATAAATATAAGAATTCCTTATGCAGAATCACCAATTTCGTAATAATATATAAGGGCTGCAGCTAATAATCATTATCGTTATCCATTATTGATTCATCATTTTGTTCAAAAAGTGTTTGAAAAATAAAAATGCCTCTTCAAATGTTTTGATTTATCCAAGCCAAAAGACCAGCATTAACTCCTCTCATTTAAGAAGATGGAACCAATTGTCAACAATTCTAACTTATCCATGAAGACATATTTTATGTTATTACAACTGTGTTACTATATTTTCATAACTGTTTATACAGCGGCCTCCACTTATGGGTGTACGTAGGAGGAACTATAGCTGTTGACTAATCTATTCTATTTTACTTATAATGTTTTATAAACCATTTATTAAATGTTATATTTATTGTAACCTATAAAAAGGGGTCTTAAGGGTTGCTATGTTAAATAGATTTTTTTTTCTTCAGTAAGATGTCTTAGAAGACCTTGTCTAATTGAGTGAATGTCATCGTTTTTTGCTCTTAATTGATTTTTATTTTATTTTGTCATTTATTTGATCAACACAGTTTATTCATCACTACTCATTCCTCAGCTAGACTCCATACCGGTAGGTGGCAGTACTGTGTATGTATGTACTTATTTAATAAACGTCCTAGAAACGTCATAAGAGGAAGACGGGAGAAGAAGAAACGTCAGAGATTCAACATGGCGCGGGAAACCCGGGAAGAAAATGAAATGGATGTAGGCGGAAAGCTCGATGCAGAGATGGACAGTCTTTCTCCGTCATATTTAAAACTGTACGAAGCACAGTTTTTCGGTTTTACTCCCCAGACCTGCATGTTACGGGTCTACAGCGCCTTTCAGGACTGCCTGTATGACATTTTACCCGTGGTGGAGAAGGTCTGTGTAAGGCAGCTGAGTAGGGGCGAGTCGGAAGGGGCCGACGAGCTGCTCCGGGCCCGGGCCCGGGAGTGCAGCCGGAAGCTACAACAGTTCCTCGAAGAGCGGTTCAAGCAGCTGGCGGAGCGGATGGAGGCCCTGTTGGTCAACCGCTGCTTCTCCGTGCCGCCAAATGTCCTGCTGCCCGACGACCAGTCACACAAAAACTACCCCCAAGACTTACAGGTAGGTGGAGGATGAGGTTGTAGTTCACTAGTGGGAGCTCAGCCCAGTGTGACAGGCTACTGTTTCATGCGTGTATTTAGAAATTGTGCTGTCTGTAAATATTTGGACAATCTCTGTTGCGGCCGTTTATTTCAGTCTGAAGCCCTGGCTGTGATGACAGAGCGGGGTTTGTTTTGGTGATTTCACATCCGTGTTGGCTGAACTGTAGGTTGTCCTTTTTATACATAAAGTTATTTAGTTTATTTAGTTATCAAATTCTAAACAATACAGAAGTAAAATGACAGTGCTACAGTTCCTATACTGTTCACCCGATATGTCTGTAAAAACTCTCAAATTAAAGCTTTATCTCTGTAGTGTTATTGTTATGATACCTCATATTCCTCTGTGACTACATGTCTTTATGTGTTCTACATTAGTCCTGCAACTAACGATACATTTTATTAACTGTTAATCTGCTGATTATATTCTCGAGTAATCAATTGTTTTGTCCATAAAATGTCAGAACAATGTGACAAAATGTATGAGTACCTTACTAGCTTTTTCCCAAACGGAAAACTCTGGGATGTGGTTGAAAGTAACTTTAAAGCTCATCCCTTCATGCTCATAACAAAGTATTGCCCTCACCCTGTACTAGGTCATTGTATGTGTAACAAAATAATCTCAAAGGTCGACTTACTAATGGATACTGGCTGATACTTATTTTATGTATTTCAAAAATCCAAAATCAGATTTGCACTACTAATGAAATTGAATGGTCCATTAATAATATACTGCCTTTTTTTGTATCAAGCATTTATGTCTCACTCCAGTTTTTAGGGTTTTCTTAGTATTGATTGGATTGTGTATATCTACAGTACAGCCATTATCAGATGATTTATTTCTACAGTTTTCTCATAATATCTGCAGATGTCATAGAAAACAATACAGTAGTAATGTATCTGTGTGTGATTTACCTGTGGTCCTCCAGGAGGTGCTGAAGCTGGAGTCGTCCCTGGCAGACCTCCAGAGAACCTATGAAGCAGAGGTTTGTGCCAGACAGGCCCTGCTAGCCGAACTGGAGGAGCAGAAGGAGGTGCAGAAGCAGCTGGATGGGATCCTGACGTGGGTCAGGGAGCTGCAGGCGGCCTGGGTGAAAGAAGGTAACGGCAACTTCCATGAAAGTTTCCGACTGGCGATGGAGTCAGTAAAGAAACTGCAGGAGGCCGTCGGAGAGGTCTCCAACAAAGTGCCTCACTGAACTGATGTTGTGGAAATTCTGCAATAAAGTGAATTCGCAAATAGCTAGTGTTTCAAAGAGTGAGTATTTATTACAATCTCTTTTTTGGGGGTAATTTGCCTTTATTACGGTGAGACAGACAGGAAAGGTGGGGAGAGAGAGGAGGGACGACATGCAGCAAAGGGCCACAGGTTGGACATGAAGACTAAAACGTGCTTTTTATTGGCTGTATGACTATCTATCTTAATTTAATCCCAATAAAGCTGAGTAACCTAAAGACACAACAGCAGCATCAGCGAACAGTAGTCAGATTTAACCTATCTACAGTAATGTAATGTAAATAATGAAGCAGATCGATGTGGTTCTGTGTCAGTTTAACTGATTTATTTGTAATACTTTTTGTCATGCACCTCCTCTTACCCTCACCTTTACTGCCCTGGACACAGTGTGAACTCTCTACAGCAGTAATGTAGTTCAGCACCACAATCTGTAGCCTCAAAAACTCATTGTTTTTGTAACTTAAAGGTGGTGGTATTTGTTTCATTGTCATTTCACTGGACTGCATTAGGTTGTAGTGGTGTTCATGATATTGTGTCCACCCCCTCAAGAGGAAGAGTTTTAAGATACAGTGATTCACAGCAGGTGGCGCTCTGTGCATGTTGATGGCACTCACCCAGTCTAATCTATCCACACTGTGGTATAGTTTTACTTTATGTTGAAATGATGGATGCTTCATATTCAATATCTGAATGAGCTGAAACACAAGTTACATTTTATTTATAAAATTTAAAGTGGGAGACATTGGTTGAACAATTTCATTTACAATTCTGGAAAAACATACTGTTAAAAGTTGCCTAATTATTTATAATAATTTCACCAGTTATTTAGAATTATTATGAAAACATTGACTATCTCAGTGCACAAACTGTGTGGGACTATGCACTGTGCAAGATCAATTTGGGGTTTTATTAATAAGAAAGATCACTATAACAGTTTATACAGCATAATTAGGCATAGAAATGGACAACTAACAAAACTAGTCAATCAACTGATAAGTCAAGTACAACAATTGATCATTTCTGTTAATTAAAAAAAGACAGCCATTTGATGGTTCCAGCTTCTCTGACGTGAGTGTTTGATGATTTCTTTGACATGCAGGATATTGTAGTAAACCGAATATCTTTGGGTTTTGCACTGTTGGTCTGACAAAACAAGATATTTGAAGACGTTAACTTGAGCTGTCGGATATTGTAACTGACTTTTATATTTTCTGACACTTTTATAGACAAAACTACTGTTAGTTGAGAAAGTAAATGACGGATGAATCAACTAAATGATGATTAGTTGCAGATCTGCTTGACACCCTCGCTAAATATGGCATGCATTACCAGATAGTGAATATGTAATATTCAGTATTTTTAATTGGCATAATTATCTTTTGTTCATTGTGTATGAAATGTGCCAGTTAAAAACTGACCAGAGATGCTTTGTAACCAGTAGGGGGCAGCAACTGCATATCATACTCATTTAATGTATCATATGCAGTAGTATTCATACTTTGTATTTGACTCAGTGACACACTGTAAATATGTTTTTCTTCCACTAATGATGAAATTAATGCATCTGTGCTTCTGGATTTTCAGAGCTACATGAATTAGACCACTGGGGGCACTACTGTTTTTTTTTTTAAATAAATCTTTTTAAAAATAATTCTTCTGTCTTCTGCGATATGATGCATTGCACAACTTCAACCCAACATTAATACGAATACTACAGGGCAACTGCAGCAGAATTACAGGGTGGAGTAATAATTGCCAGGCAACGTCTCCAGACTTAATAATAATTTGTGAAAACTTTTGACTGGTAGGCATTTTTTTAGTCATGAGGCTCAGATCTAGGGTTAGGCTGGGCATAATCATTTAAAGTAGGGAAATTAATTTTAATGGTGGGGAATTGAAGGACACTGCTGTAACTGCCTCTGAACTCGGGGGCAAGTGAAAAGTGAGCTGCAATCATTATTATATATAATCAAAGGTAAAAACTGAAAGAACATCAGCCTGTGGTCATGGAATAATCATGTAAGTAAAAATGATCCCTAACATAAAACAGTTGTAAGTGTAATTTCTAGTGTTTAACTTTTATAGCTGCAGCCAGAAGCTGTGATTGGTATTTGCTGACGTCAGATTTACAACCACAACAACAGCAACACTTGGAACTGAGAGAAAGTACATAAACAATAACAACAGGTCCAGTGTAAACAGTCAACATTTGTTTTAGCATTCCTGAAACGTGTGTGTGTGTGTGTGTGTGTGTCCCACCTGCCTGTTGTGATAGACTTGAGGAACGATCAGTCCAGATGGAAAGGTGTGAGAACTATTTCTGTTTGTGTGTGTCTTTATGTGGTAATTAGACCAGTATGTCTTCAGCTGGGACAATAAATGATCTTACAGGCAGTGACTGGATTTTGCTTGGAGCCATTTATTTGTGATGAAAATGACAAAAAACATCATAAAAATCTTGTCCAATCAATGTCCCATTCAGTTTCAAAGAGAATTTTCTGCTGTTTGAAATAAGCTAGAAGGATAAAAGCATTTAATATATAATTTTTCTTATTTTTCTTTTGGCTTGGCAATATTATTTACAAATCTAATCCTCAAGCGCTGGTCTGTGGTTTCTATGACAGAGCTGTTTTTATGTAGAAGGCTTCAAGATGGTGAGTGCTGAATATCCTGCTTTGTGTTATGACATTGTCGTGTGCTACAAATTAAGAACTTAAAAAATACTATGAATACATAAATAAATAAAGGCCTGATATAGAAGAAGATTGTTTGGGGGAAATGCTGTATGTCTGCAGTTGAAATGTATTCATTTGGATCATTTAGTCCTCGAACTTGGCCTGTTTACTGTTGGTTTGACCAGTGTGAGGCATCTTGTTGACGGCTTTTAAGTGGATGTGATGAGGACAAAAATTAAGAGATTATACCATATTGATATATACAGCCAGCACTGCAGAACAGTTTCTCTGGAAATGATAACCTGTGGGCTTGGAGTACGTGTTCAGGAGCCACAGTTACACCATGGAGGTTACTCTCCAGCCTTCATCGTGAATATTTGGCGCCTTGGCTTAAAAACCTCTTAGCATGTTGTCATTTTCTGCCCAGAACCTCCTCCTGTGTTTGTGTAGTAACAAGGTGTGTGTCTGTGTGAACACAGCTGTCCTGAAGGTACAATAAATTTTGAAGTGTGTGTGTGTGTGTGTGTGTGTGTGTGTGTGTGTGTGTGTGTGTGTGTGTGTGTGTGTGTGTGTGTGTGTGTGTGTGTGTCTCTGTCTCTCTCTCTCTCTCTCTCTCTCTCTCTCTCTGTGTGTGTGTGTCTCTGTGTGTGTGTCTCTCTGTGTGTGTGTGTGTCTGTGTGTGTGTGTGTTCGTTCCTGTCTCAGCTACTGTGTCACCGCCTATAAAAAGATGTTATCAAACACTATGAGCACACAGCTGTATGCAGCTGGCTGCACACACTGTGAGTGTATGTCTGGAGGCTGCTGGCAGAGAGGAAAAATAATGTGAAGGGAGAAGAAGTGTCAAATCAGCAAGAGAGAGAGCCAAACAAGTGTCAGTGAGTGTGTTGAAAAAGTGAAAGCGTTTGTATTTGAGGGGAGGGGAGACAAAATAGAGACAGAAGGTCGTGGAGGAGACTCTCAAGCTTTCACGCTCCTGTCCTAAACAGCTTTGGCACTAAGGCTGCGTCCACACTAAGCTGGTGACCTGAAAATACTATTTACACGTGAAAACAACTTGTATCCATGTTAGCTTTTTCAGGTCGTTGTTATCTGTCCGCTGTAAAACGCTATAACAAAAGGAAAATGTCTAAATCTCTCCCTCTTCTTCCCTTTTCAGTCGGCAAACAACAAAACTGTGCATCACAGCCAACATCTGGTGAGCTGGTTAAACCCCTCCTGCTCTCGTTACATCCATCACCTAAACCCTCAACTTTAGTTCTCATTCACATGTTTTTCTGGTTCTCTTATCCAGGTTCTGAAATGGGAGGGTTTTCTGCTATTCTCCACTGTACACCATTATATATTTATTTATCTTTATGGATCTTTAGTCATATTTTCAGACTGTCGAACTGTTGGAACAAAACAAGTAATCTGTAGACATCACATTATCCTCTGGAATTTTCTTTAACTTTTCTGACATTATATAAACTTAATGATTAATAGACCAAAAGAATCATTAGTAATTGTGAAAATAATTGATAGTCGCAGCCCTTAAACAGAGAGTCTGGAGCTGCTACACTGAGACATGATGACTCAAAGTCATCCTACAAAATAAACTGTAAATCCAGATAATTACAGCAGCTGTACTGTGTAATCAGCTCTATCAACATTTAAAATGAGTGATCCCAGCAGAGACGGTTAGAGGCTTCTTTACTGAAACAGCCTGATCAGGCTCAAGGCATCAGTATGCTTCAAACAAGCTGCTTCTGATGGAACACACTTAACTCAATGTCCACTTACTTGCTGCTTCCAGAGCTTTTCAGCACATCTCACAGTGTTTCTTAGTGGATGAAGTTTGCTCAGTTGTGTATGCATCTTTGGTCAACTTGAAGTTGAACCAGGTTGGTCGGCATATTGTTCTGCACCCTTCATTTGAAACATAACCTTTACATCATCATTTCCCAGTATTATTTATTTTCCTGTCCTCACCAAAATTCGTTTGTGTTGTGTAAAACGGTGCATGTTTGTGTATGCATGTATGAAAGTATGTGAGAATGAGTGGATCTATCTGTGTCAGTGAATGTGTGTGTATAATATGTGTGAGGGTGAGCATGTGTAAGTATGGGTGTACTCAGTTTGTAGTTGTGTGAGCTCATGTGTGTACCTGTCGGAATTTGTGACCAATTCTATATAGCGTGTGAGCGTGTGAATCTATATATGTGTGTGTGTGTGTGTGTGTGTGTGAGTGAAGACAGCATATGGACAGTGCCCTCCCTTCCTGTTGGGAGGGGAACAACGTGGGTCTCTGTGAACCGCAGCCTGACCTATGACCTCTTAGGATCACACACACACAAAGAGAGAGAGAGAGAGAGAGAGAGAGACTCACACACACACATATAAACCCAGATACCTACACACACACGTAGATATAGCCTCCATCCAGTCTCAGCCAGCCAGCTGTTCTCACCGACTGACTGTCCCACACAGAGGAGAGAGGAGGTGAGAGTGACAGTCGGGCAGACAGAAAGGATTGTTTTCTCAGGCTGGAATTCACTCTGACTTTTTTAGGGCCACGTGTCACCCAGCAGGGAAACCAACACACAGCAGCAGACCCTCTTTTCCCAGTTCAGACATTTCTTCCAAAGGTAGATCACTGTGACATCATGCATTAGGAAGCAAGGGCACGCCCTCACCTTAAACAGCTGTGAGTGGTTTTAGCCTACAGTGAAGCAAACAGTAAATAACAGAAACTGGAAGTGCTTTGTTTTCCATGGCTGAAATCTCAAAGCTGTCACATTGGTAATCTGTTCTGGCATTAGCCCTCATGAGGTTTCCATCCGAATGCACATTTTAAACAAATTTATAAAAGGTTTTCAGCTACCCTTATCTACCGTTGCTCCTGAGGGCCTGACAACAGTATGTAATCAAAACAAAATATCCATATTGCTTCATAAGCCTAAATATTGACGGTGTTACTACCTTCATGAATTCATTTGATTCTTCTGTCTACACAGGCTGTGTGATGTTAGTGTGTGTTGCTGCTTTTGGTGCTTTTTCTGCATCTTTCATCTACATTTCCAGAAATAAGACGAGAAGAAGCTGCAGTAAAGATCCCGACTGAATGTAAAAATGTACAGGAATGTACTTTGTTGTGGCTGTTTAATAAATTTCTGGTGTTTCTCATCATTTTATGTCAGAAACTACATTGCATCTTATTTATTACTGTAGTTTTGGGGGTTTATTTGTCCCTGAGATCTTTTGTCAATGTCATTGTTATCCTGATATCTTATACTTTAGTTTGTTTTTTTAACTTTCAGTTTTCTGCTCTTTGCTCTTGTGATTATTGTTACTTATTCTAACTACTCAGCTTGTCTACTCCAAATAAGCCACTGTTATCTACTGAAATGTACAATACATAATTTTCCATGTGCTGGAGAATTGTTCCCAATCTGACCTGCCTGTCAGGGAGAGCACACACTACTGGGCATGTGCAGGACGACACGTCAGCCAACAGCTTTGTGAAATTTCAGCCAAGCGGCTTTCTGCTGTTTTGGTGGCATTGTTGGTTGTTTACAGATCAAACATAAAAAAACACTAACTGTGCCAGAAAGTCAAGATTCTCCAAAAACAGTTCAAATGCCTTTGATCACTTAACCGTCAAACCTCAGCATTTTTGTACGTGCCCTTTTTCCTCGCCACAATGAAGCAACATCATCCACTTTGAAGAAAAATCTGTTGAAAACACCAGTTTAATGAGGACATAAAGACCACAAAAAGGTCAGTTTTTAACATTTCAGATTTAGCCACATTAGTGTGGACATGGCCTTTCTTTGATTGGCTGTGGTTCTCACATTGCATGCTGGGTAAGGATTCTGCTTTTAGTATCAAGGTGTTTAAATGAGGCCTTGGTCAACAAGACAGCCACAACAACAACAACCTGAGGGAAGAATCTGAACCTGAAACCTTTTGGTCACAAACTGTTATATAGCCTGCACTTTGTCCCACTCTTTCTTTTATTGCACCACTACTCTGCAGCTAAATACATTATGGTTATATTGGCCTCGTTGTATGTCATTGTAATATTACGGAACTTCATTTTATTTGTACTAAATATTTGAAGTCCTGCATGAAGTTTTTAATTCCAGTGTTTAGCCTTAAAACACTGGGAAAATATGTTTTGCTGTTGTAAATATTTTAGTTTAAAAAAACAAAACATTGTCAGTCCAACAAATTACTTTACAAACAATACCAGATAAAGAAAATGTGTGAACATGAATTTGTCCTGTAGGACCTGACAACCCTCAGGTGTCCTGAATCCAGTGTAGCTCCTTCCTCCTGGTTCGACTGTTCAATCCTCTGAACGTCTTTTCAGTGAATAACGGCTGAAAGTAGAGGAGAAAATGAAAAGGGGGACGGCACGAACAGAGCAGACCTGTACCAGATGATGAGGAGAGAGAAAAGAAAAGAGATGAAGTGAGAGGAGAAGGAAGGAGAAGAAAAGAGGTGAAGAGGAGCAGAGCAGCAGCTGGCAGGTGTCAGGAGTCACAAAGGACCATCTGCCCATCCAGTGCTATCTCCACACACACACACACACACACACACGCTACATTAAACTTTCCTCCTCACAACAACATGTCTCAACACAGCCGCTTACCCTCATTTCTCCTAGTTTGTTTTCGTAGTTTTTATCTTTCATCTTCAAATTAATTTTTTTTTCACAGTTTATTCCTCTTCACTGACTGTTTGGTTGACTGTGTCAGAGACTGCTGGCTGTTTACAGTAAAATACATGCTTTGAGTTCCAGTCTTGTTTAATTTTCTGATTTTAACTCCACAGGTCTCCACCCCATCAGAGTCAGAGGAGTGATGATTGCTAGGAATGATGACTAACTAGCAGCATGAGATTGTGTTGTGTGTGTGCGTGTGTGTTGCTCCTACTTTGAACTTTGCAAAGTCAAGTTCCTCAGCTACTTACCAAGACAGGCATACACACAGGTACACACAGACTGCTGACCTCCGACCTTTCACCTCAAACAGTGTTAGTGCGCTGGGACGACACTACTCAAGGCAGGAGTCGACAGTGTGAGAGCAAGACGTGAACTGGACATAGTGATGTAACTTCACTACTCGGCCTAAACTAAAGGAAGATCGCGGACATTCGAACGCCCACATGTGATTGCTGAACATCTCAATCGAAAACCATTGGCATTAATCTGCTGCTATAAAAGCTTCTACTCTTTTGGTTTCAGTCTTTCCAGAAGATTTCTGAACCTGGCTGCAGCGACTTGCTCCCCTTCAGCAACAAGAGCATTAGTGAGGTCGATCACTGCTGTTGGGTAATAAGGCCTGGCTCGCAGTCGGACAAATCATCCCAAAGATGTTGGATGGGTTGAGGTCAGGTCCACTGGTGGTGACTACAGCATTATTAAACTTTTTTATGATTATGTTTATGCCCTCACAGCACTTGGTTAATGTTATGGAAAGATCGTGGTCTGGTTTATTACAGAAAAGGTTTCACAGGGACTTCAGACACAACATTTTTACTTGCACTTAATGAAAACCACAATCTTTTTCAAACCTTTGCCAAAGTGCATTTGTTGCTTAAATCACAGACGGGACTCTGGGAGCGAGCCCCGCTCTCTGGTGTGACAGCCGTGTGCTTTGTACACCTGCGGTCCACCCCGACCACCTCCTGGCGACTCATGCACTGCTTCATTCATTCAAAAAATAAGTTGCCTTTGATCACAATCCAGGCAGCGATTATCTTTCATATAAAATGTTTTTGCTGTTTAACTGTATATAAAAGTTCTAGGGGACTGGGTTGTAGAGGACATTCACCATGCTGTTATCATAAAGTTGGAAATGTACAATTGTCTAATTTATCAATGAATCCTCTTAAAGTTTCCCCCAACTGGAATTAAACCTGGATTTTAACTTGATGCAAGGGGTGTCCCTAAGGCGTAGTAGGTTTTGATTAATAGTCTAGCATCAGATTTCACCTGTTGACCCAGACCCCCCAAGTGGGATCTGAATCTTCTCTAAGAACAACCCTGGGCATTTTCCATGTCAGCGAAAAGTCTTACAAAATGTTTGAAGGCCTCATGAGAAAGCACACAAGCTTGAGTTCTCCCCACAATAAAAATAATAGTAACGACCATTATTTTTATTCCCTGTAGAAATAGATCACTTCCACTGACTTTTGGCCATATAGTGTACTTGACAATCATTGGGTTTTCTACTTGGTCTCTTTCTTGATGTTTATATTAAGCTTTATGTCAAATGAGCTCTCAGGTTTGGTGTATAAGTGGCATACTAATTCTAATCCACCTCAACTGCCCCAGGACACTATCATTTTGTAAAATGGTTCAGCCATAAGACAATGGATGATGCACTTTCCACAAAAGATCTACAATAAGATCAAGTTGAAGGAGCGGCAGGAGCAGGAGAAGTAAGGCTCCTGCAGAAGTCAACATTTGAAATCTGTTGTTTGTTTAGGACAGGTTGGCGTTATCTGGATCTCCTTCACACCCGCTAACACACTCTGTTGCTCTCTCCCTCCTAAAACAACTTTCTAATTCATTCTCCCTCCACCCCCCCTTTTTTCCCCTTCCTTCCCCATCCAGCAGACAGAGGGCGGATGCTGGCAAACACTTCCTCTCTCCACGAAGTTACTTCCTGTCTCTGGGAATCCATTTCCTGCTCTGATCTACTACTACAGCACTTAGAGCATTCCTCAGGAGTCTCTCTATCACACACACACACACACACACACACACACACACACACATATACTAATGACTGTTTCTCACTTTGTGTGTGTGATGTGTTTTCTTTTGACAGGGTCATTAGTGTGTGTTGGCTGAGGGTCCCCTTGTCAGCAGTCATCTCCTGTAACTCATGTTAGTTTAACACTGAGACAATTTTGACGTGACAAAGAGCTGACTGGGCTTTGATCGAACTTCATTTCATTTCACTTATAGTTTGCTGCTTGTGAGCAGAATACTGCACAGGTTAGGTCCATAGTCCATAGCTATTTTGGGGTCTTATCTAGCAAAAAGAAAGTGAGACTTGAAAAGACACCAAAGGAGAAAAGAACTGCAAGTTGCAACACAAAGTTAGAGAATGAAAAATAAAGAGGTCTTCAGGAAACAGACATGGTTTCCTGCGGTGTTACAGTAACACCACAAGCCTGTATGACACATAGGAGCAGAACACACACACACACACACACACACACACACACACACACACACACGTTTCTAATCAGTGGAAGCATTATCTAGACTTACAGGGGGAAGTGTTTATATTTGTCTAAAAGGTTGGACCACAAGTCAGGGCTGGAAGTCAAACACACACACACACACACACACACACATATGCTGGATGTATATCTTGATACAACATATCTGAGTTGCATGGATAGAGAGTTTCCACAGCTGTTCTTCAGTATCGTTGGATTTGTTGGTACAAACTAAACTAAAAACCTGAAACACAGGAAACTGTCTCTTCCTCGCTGTCATGTTTGGGGATTACGTGGGGATTCAACAGTTGTGCCTCAGTTTAGGCTACATCCACATTAAGGCAGATAAAGCCAAAATGGAGTGTTTTCAAATGTTGTTGTTTTGGTGTGGACATATCCCTGGGTATTTGTTGATTTACTAAATTGATCCTAGTGCACTTAGTTGAACAAACAGAGAGAGGAGGAAAGATGCATCCTGTGGAGCTTACAAAATCATCTCAGCATAAAGAAAGAAAAAAGTAAATGCAGTAACAGATCATGGCTTGTTCTTGTCATCCCTATTATCTTTTCATTAATGCTCCCTCCAGATATGTTTTAAAATATATAAAACACTGTTTTTAAAAATACGACGTGTCTGACACACACAAAAAAAATTAATAACCTAAAGTTCTTAAAATTACACCTATTCCTTCTACCTCATTGAAAAATACAGAAACTATGAATATGTCAATAATTCAAATTCTAAAACTTTACAAAAAAACTAAAAAACACAAGATGTCTGCAACTGTCTATTCTCAGTGTCTTCAAGTTTCCACATCAAATCATGTGATGCTACAAATCCAGCCTGTCTCAACACTTGCACATAAACTCAAACTTGAAGCCAGAAAATTTTGGCCCTGTGCATCATATATCAATTTGCACACATGTACAAATAAATGAATCATAACCACTAAACACATTAATGATTATTAATCATTTTTGATCAGTTAATCAACTTTTCAATCAAAAATTTGCTTGGATAGCAAGTATTATAGACCATAATTTCCTACATGGTTGTTTAGGTCTTTTCTCAGCACATGCCATGAGACAAAGGTAGAATCCAAGACAGCTTTTCTGCTTAATCAATCAGCAGATTAACTATTTACCTAACCAATACTAAACAGTTGTAAAACAGGCAAATCATTTGTCAAACTGTTTATTCAGCCATCCATAATAATTAACCTGTGAGGCTGTTTTCCAAATTGCACATAAAAACAAATGATAAATGCATATTTAATTGCAGTGTGACCAATTTAGTGTGAATGTTTTGCTAGGTAACCATAAATCCAAACAACACTGAACACCAAACTTTGATGGAGAAACATTGTGTGAACATGGGACCGGCCCAAACTATCCTACGTGGTACACAGAACAAAAGTATGCATGTAAATGGGAAAATTAAGCTGTTTTTCAAGTGGAACAGTTTGCACAAGCCAAGGCTTGTACAGGACAATGATCAAATGTCAAGACCATAAATATTTTCTTAGAGACAGTCGACACTGAAATTTTCCTCTGTGTGTTTCCCAAACTGCCTACGACTCCAAAACTCTACATAAGCCAATAGTAGAATGTATTAGCCATATGCTACAGTGTTCTTCTTGCCATTTATATATCCCAAGATGCCATGATCATATCCATGACAGAGTTTACTGTATTCAGTGTTTACATTCTCCAACCAACAAGCAGAGACGTCTAACATCAGAGTATTTGTGTGCGAGGAAACACACCCTAAACAGGAGGGTCTGTTTCGTCTTTTTAAGTTGTACGGCTGCTGGTGTGTTTGTTCATTGTTGGTCCAGGCTCCTCTCTCCCATCTGCTGCTACTCATTAGCATGGAAACAGGACCGAGAGCATTTTCACACATACACACACTGGCCATTAATCAACAAGTCAGACCAGGGTCCATTCCCACACATACACGCCACACAGATGAAAACAAAGACCATACACACAGACACAGACACAGCGCCTAATCACAGAAACATCCCAGAGCACACTTTACTAGGTCTCCACCACACCTGTCATCTTGGCGGATCTGACCTGGCAACCCAAATTTTTCTCTATCAAATCTGGCGACCTAGTAATGTCTCGGGCGCTTTTTAATTTACAAGTGACGACTGTTCCCTCGTGGCACAGTCAGTGAACACAGGGAGATTTGTTCCCATCAGCTGTTCTCTTTTTTGTCTTCATGGGATGAATTGGCAAGTATTATTGTGTGAATTTGCTGTCTAATTTGTCTAGCCGCCATGAATGGACATATTGAACAGAAGAGTGTATTCCCATGAACTTGTAAAATGTCAGTGGTGTGTAAAGGCCAACCAGCAAACCATGTCGCAGATGGCAAAGACAATGCCAAATTGCCTCCATGTCGGGAAGTACAACTTTATTGTGACCCTAAATTTAATTTAGAAAAAAAAGTAGTAGTATAGTAAAATATAAGAGTGGGCATAAAGGCAGTGAGCACATTTAGAAAAAAACAAAACTGATGAGAAAATAACAGCAGCAAACAGCAGAGCTCAAAATAACCATTTTTAAATGGGTAAAATCAAACCTGTGAAGTGATTTATGAGGTAATCTTTATTGAGTCCATCTAAAGTCACCTCTGAGGTGAACTATGAGGTCTGATTAATATAATGTTACAATCTCAGTGAGAAGCAGTGGAAACAAAATGACACTGGACAGGATTTTGTGGCAGTTTAAATCACTGCCACAGTATCTTCGGTGAGTGGCTGATGCAGGAACAAGCAGAGATGCAGCAAAACAAAATAAAAACATGAATTATGAAAACAAACAAACAAAAAAACAACAACAGAGCTTGGACTTTGCACTATGTAATACGACTGCATGAGTTTTCTTAGCTATTCTTCCAGAGTCAAGTCACTTATCATATTATGGATTTTAATGTGACTCATTATTGTTACTTTTACTTCATGTGATCACTTCATGACATCAAACAATTGAACTGTCAGAGCAGTTCACTCATTACACAGACTGCAGTTACAGGTGTGAAATTATAAAGTTCATGTTCACACCATGTGCCAGACATGTCATTGCATACATAATTTCAAAAAGTTCATCAAACCAGAAGCTTCTTAACCTCTGCAGCTCTGAAGGACCCGACGCCACAAACTCATGTTTGATATGAATAAAGATATTCTTACACACAGAACTTGATGTTAAAAAAAGCAATTTTAAAAATACGAAAATAAGAAAATCAAAAAATTGCAGGGAAATATGTATCTGATGATGCACAAGATTCATCAGTAAATTTTTACATTTTATGATGCAGCCATGCAAACAAACAAAAAACACAAGTTTGGATATTTTAATACTACATCGTTCTCATTCAAACATTGAAATAAGTGCATAGAGAATACATGCAGATAGGTCATGAAATAAAGTTAAAAAAACAAAAAACAAAAAAACCCCAACATTTGTGCCTGAGTAAGGTGTTGGGCTGCCATCTCCTGAACAGTTTTGATGCTTTTCGGCACAGATGCTCTCACTCCTCTGCTGGTTGTAAAGACACGTCACTGTCACGTCATCACTCTTCAGAGAGCCCTGTCTGCCAACACATCGGTCGGGGTGGACATCATTTTCATAACCATACACATCATTACACCTTTCAGTGTCATCCTTGCGCCTTAGGTGGAATCATCTGCTTCTCTAATGTTTCTCCACTCACTTATCTCAGGCTTTTCCTCTAAGGTTATTTCTCACACATCTGCACTATATGTTTGTAATACATGATATGTTCCCATGGAGGGACATTTAATGGGGAAATCAAAAGTTTTGAGGGTTAAGAAGAAATCTGAGCGGAACTTTTTGAGCATATTGAACAAAGCAGAAACATCATTCTGTCAAAAGCAGGTAAAGCTGTTGTCTCTTCTCACCTGCTGCGATAGAGCTGAATACAGATCAAACTCATGAGAGAGAGAGAGAGAGAGAGAGAAGAGACATCTGCTGTCTCTGTATCACCCTCTCTCTCTCTCTCTCTCTTTCTCTCTCTCTCTCTCTATCCCCTCCTGTGTGTCCTCTGTGGCAACATCTGCTTCCTCCGCTGCTCTTTCCCATCATGCAGTGGGCGTGTCCTTTGTGTTGCCCCCCAACTTCATTGTTCTAGCCAATCATTGTCCTTGCCAAGCTGTTCCCACGATGCACCAGTAATGACCAGAAGGCGCTGATGGGAGCTGGTGTCTCTGAAGGAATGACTCCCTTTACAACTTGCTTTAACCCCCAGGGAAAAATGACAATAAACAAAATAAAAACAAAAACAATACTCTTAAAATGAGAAATGAGAAATATGGTTTGTTTGTAATTGCCCTGACTTCCACCGACACCAAAGAAAACTATAATTTGAGTAAATAATGTACGTACATTAACGATAGAAAAGGAAAAAGAAATTTAATAGAGTCATGTTCTGCAGATATGAACAGAGTCAGAGGAGAGAAACAATCAGGGAAAGAGGAAGAAGAAAGAGGGGGAGAAGGGGCGAGTGAAAGAGAGAGATGGAGCTCTGGGAAAAGATCAGAGCCTGGTCCCTGGGGAGCTGCAACAGATGAAGTAGCTGAATAAGCTGTCTGTCATTGTGTGACTTGGGCTGCTGTGGTCACTTTGTTTGTTCAAACTCAACAATGGAGGATGGCTGAGAGAGAAATCTCAGTTTTCCCACAAGATTTAGCCCAAAAATCACTAGTCAGTGATGCTCTGACTATGTGTGTGTGTGCACGCGCATGTGTGTGTGTGTGTGTGTGACAAATTAAAATGCTAATAAAAGACAGAGTGGAGAGAGGTGTAAAGTCAGTGAGTCACTGTTATGATGCTGTTTCTTTTGTTGTGACTGCAACTGCAAATCAGAGAAGGAAAGACTTGAGATTTACACTCACTGATTACACAAAAATCCCTACACTTACGTCTAGAAAAGGCTTTTGTGCAGTTATTTCACATATGAGTGCTCAATTTTGAATTTTAAACTTCAGTAAATAAAGCAAATACATCACATGAGTGAGTGACACTGGAAGAAATCTAGATGTTCAGAATCAGGTTTCCCACAATATGAAAGATGAAAAAAGAAGGAAAAAGAATCACAAATTAAATGTGTGAGCCAGTTAGACAGCTTACTGTGTTTTATGTCATAGATGCTGCTACTGAAGCTGTGAACTGAATATGATGACTGTATAGAAAACTTCCACTGTCAGAAAGTAAAGGCAGACATGTAACTTTGAAATCTTCAAACGTTTTCATGCAAAGATATAAGTTCATTTACCAAGCAATAAAAATAATACGTCAGACACTGTTAGTTTCATTTCAGCTGCTAACTCCTACTTTTTCTAAAATGGTCGGGTCAGAACAGATGTGCCAGATGAGAAATACTGTCATATGTGTCTCCAAGCAACAAGGTGTGGACAGTTTCTGACAAATAAAAAAGCAAGTCACCAATGACACGCTTGTGGTGGCAGTGAGTCTCCTCATTGTCATCTGAGGTTCACCTGTCACTAAGTTACACAAACTACCCATTGTATAGCATGGCCGCGTTTATGTAGCTAAGCTACCTGCATCACTAACAGACATCATTGACAATTTCTAACTTGGCATGTTATCAGCAGAGCTAAGCTACATAATAGCAGCCGCTCGTGTATGGAGATGATGTGGATCGTAACGTTACTGGAACATAGGCCCTGTTCAGACCTGGGTGACCCGATCACAAGTGGACTCTGTGTACAGGTGTGAATTCACCCATGCGAGGACACGTGAGATCTGATCAGTGAGACCACATTCGGAGGTGGCCACATTCTTTTAGCAAACATTGCAGGACCGCCTACTCAACTGACATCACGTCACAGTCCAATAAATCGTACCACAGTTTCATAATGAACTGAAAATATTTAACTTTTTCAAATGACTAAAAACTTATTTCATTCTCGAGCTGCACGCAGTGCAATGATTCTGTGCTGTGCTCTCTCTCTCTCTCTCTCTCTCTCTCTCTCTCTGTGTCTCCCTCTCTCCCTCACTCTCTCTCTCTCTCTCTCTCTCCCTCTCTCTCTCCCTCTCCCTCTCTCTGTCTCTCTCTCTCTCTCGCTCTCTGTCTCCCTCTCTCACTCTCTCTGTCTCTCTCTCTCTCGCTGTCTCCCTCTCTCTCTCTCACTCTCTCTGTCTCTCTCTCTCTCTCGCTGTCTCCCTCTCTCTCTCTTTCTCCCTCTCTCTCGCTCCCTCTCTCTCACACAAACACATTGACAATGGATCTGTCTGTCATAGTCAGACTGGTTTAAACACATAAGTGTTTATTTAAATATACAGCGGGGAAATGAGATCCGATCACGAGTCACGTGGTAAAGGCATCTGGAGACGTATGTTAATGCCGGGTCTGAACAGAGCCGACATGTTGGGCCGTTCACTTGTCACCCCTGCTGAGGAAAGACCCTTTCCTGTTGCTAGTCACTCATCAGTCAATGTAAATCCAGCTCCTAGCAACGTTTAGCATACAACTACTGTGGGTTCAGATGCGTCAGCATCCTGTAACTACCAGTTGTGGCCGCAGAGGCCACTGTTGCTCAGCAGACGTTACATAGTCTTGCTTTAAACTAAAAAAACATACCCTTACAAAAGTCACTTAGATATCTTTGGATATAGATACATTTTACTTTACATCTGTAGGTTTAAGATGCCACTCCAGGTAAACTGGTGATGTCTTGTATCCAAAGAGGCTGGATGTCCATTAAACACTGTTGAATGAAAAAAAGGGAGGGGAGGTGGGAAACAACTTGCAACTTGCGAGCCGGCTGGGCTTGGACCGCAGACATTGTGGTCTGTTATCGGCACGTTAACCTGTAGGTCACGAGTGTGCTCCAGTTTGTCCAGTTTCAACCGCTTTCTGCAAAGTGTACGTGTGTGTGTGTGTGTGTGTGTGTGTGTGTGTGTGTGTGTGTGTGTGTGTGTGTGTGTGTGTGTGTGTGTGTGTGACAGGTGACCAGAGTGTGGACAAAAGAAGGGTCAGTGGCCAAGTGTGAGCTCTTTTCTTCCCCACTTGTTGTCCTCTTCCCAGCACTCTCTCTCACATGCACACACACACACACACACACACACACACACACACACACACTGACATGCATGCTTACACACATGAACACACTGACACACACATATACATTCAAACAAATCTGTGAGAGGAGAGGAGACGAGCGTATGAATGGACAGATTAATCAGATTATAGCAGAGACACACTTAAACAGCCTGTTCTCTGGATTAGATATGGTCCTGCCTACTCCCTGTCAGAATAAAAAGTGTGTGAGAGGACAGAGAGAGGGGGATAGTAAAAGAGACAATATATTTTCATTATACATTGTATGTCCAACATACATACTTACACTTTGTGTATTTTGGAATTTGTTTACTTTTTATATTGTTTCTCTTTCTGATGTTGTTGTTCGTGTTACCCTATAAAGGGCATCCTCCATCCTGTGTCATGTGTGAATATGGTATGATGACTTGAACAAGATGGAAACAAAATGTTCAGTACTATAGTCCCATATCAAAAAACAAAAACAAGCCAATGTGAATATGTGACTGATTTAAAATTCACTCCCCTAATATTTTACCATGAAGAAGTTTCGATTTCCCCCTCCGAAGTTCAAAGAGTGCTGTTCTTTATGTGCAGCAGGGCAGCATATGGCAGCCAGTGACCAGGGCTTTGTCTGACTATTGACACCAGAGAGATGCAGAGAGGGAGGATGCGAGTGTGTGCGACTGTTCGGGGGCCGGAGGACAGCCTAACAACAACAAAGGACCAGCTTTAAGCCTGTCTCCTGTGATTTTCCAACTCAGCGAAAAGCTATTGTGGCCCTGAAAAAAAGTTAAGTTAAAAAGCTTAGCATGGTATGTGCTAACAACTGCCTGCCGCTTGTGTAATACAAACAAATACTTTTTGAGCAGCCACAGTCGCAGTCTTTGGAAGGGCAACTGTCCCTGTGTCTACAACCGCTGGTCAGGTCACTGCTATGATCTGTTGCTCTGTGAAGTCAGTTGCAGTGTGGAGGGGTTTTCACGTACACATAATGTGTATCAGTATATCAATGAAGAGATGAACTTAAATAAACTTTATTTTCTTTTTCCCTATTTATTTTTCACACAAACTTCAGACTGTGTGGCCATGACCATGGTTTGTGTGTGTGTGTGTGTGTGTGCTCCATGTTGACACTTAATACAGTTTGTCCTCTGTAATTGTTGTACGTTTCTGATCATTTGTCATCTAGTTGTGAGCGTGTGTGTTTATATGAGACTGCGAACCAGATGAGTTCCTTTGATGACTACTTCTACACTCCCAGTGGTTCGCTAAATCACACACACACACACACACACACACACACACACACACACAAGCACACACACACACACACACACACACACACACGCACACACGCACACACGCACACACGTACACACACACACACACACACACACACACACACAAACAGAGTAGTCAGGCAGGGGCAACCGGGACTAAATCCAGACTGGTGGTTTCTCTCTCCAGCTATAAATACCCCTCTGCTTAAAACAAGATCACACACACACATATATACACACACACACACACACACACACACACACACACACACACACACACACACACACGCACACACACACACACACACACACACACACACAAGCACTGATACTCATGTAAAGAGGCTAACAAACATATTAAGACACAGACTTGTATAAATACACACATATGCAGCCATGCACATACAGACACACACTCTTACTCCATTTCACTCTCTCTCTCTCTCTCTCTCTCTCTCTCTCTCCCACACACACACACATACACTTACACACCAATACTCACACACAAAGAGATGGCTCTGGCCTCAGAGGAGGCTAGCTAAGCGGTCTATGATTATGGGGTGTGTCTTTGTCTCATTTAGTGGTTCCACAAGGAGACAGTCTTCTGCTGTGTCAGACGAACTCACACACTCACATACACATGCAAATACCAACACACTATCACTTAGCGACAACAAATCCCTTGGCTTGAATTTGTGAGATTGCCCTTTAGAGGAACTTCACATGTAAAAATGGCTGTATACGAGACCGTTCTGTTGCAAATGTTTTCTTTTGCCATCTATGATGCAATCCTCAACCCTAAATAAAGCTAAAGCATTAGTTGTGCACACTAAATATGAACTCCTATTACTGTGAGATGAATCCCCAACACAGACGGAAGAAGTTAGTCAGTATATTCTTTCCTTCAGTGCATGTGATCTTAAGAATAAAAAAACATATAAATATAAAATCACTCAACACCAGATGTTCCATATTTCATTCCTCTTTTATTTTGGAAAAATATTGCGCTGTTTTCCAGTAATAAAAATGACAGGCTCTGTACATACGACTCTTCTCTTAAATACAACACAGTCACAGTGGTCTCAAGTGCCTAACACATACATGCATACATACATACTTACATACATACATTATCTGCCAAATAAAAACAATCCGACTTAAATTATAACAGGTTTAACAAAAACATCACAACAAAATGGAACACAAATAATTACATCATTAAATTAAAAGAATACATCTTTCTTTAGATAACAAATAAAATAAAAACAAATAATCCTAACCAATGGCAGGTAGGGTGATGGTGTCCGTCTATTGGCTAATAGTGGAAGACTGGGAGTGAAGGGAACAGGAGTGGGCAGTGCATACATCTGACACCACACAAAGACATCACCTCTTCTGTACACACACACTCATACACACACACCTCCATAGTGCAATGAGGTCTTGGCAGTTAAGACTAGTCCGTTATAGCTTGGCTCACCTTGAAACACGACAGCATCAGCAGAGGTCGGTACAATTGCACCAAGACAAATTTGTCAATTTTGAGTTGCTGCAACATTGATGCAACATTAATTTCACCTAATCTGGGGATTTTGTTGTAATTGGATAAGCAGCAAATTATGTTTGATACACAACAACAGAAATCACAGATTCATTCATATTGAGCTTCATTCATGTTTTGACTGATTTGTATCACTTTGTCTCCCTTTCTTTGTCCTCCAATGCTGAAAGTGTTTCCTGAGTTGCCCTGCCCAAAACATTGCCCTGTGTATCACAACCTTCAGGGGTCAGAGGCCAGTATGGCCCAACAGGATCCATGTTGGATCGATCTGCAGTCACTACTGGAGTCTTCAGTTCTCTATTTTCTGCTGAGAACCAGCTCAGCCAACACCGTCTTTGTCAGTGCTGCAGAGTTAAAGATGTATAGCGGTTGTAGAAGTCCCACTGCTTTATCTATCTATTTATTCATTTTTTGTCAGGAAAGCTCCAATTGAGATTTTTTTGAATGAATTTTTAGCTGCTGCAGTTCTAACGCACTTCTAACATTGCTACAACTCCACCTTCTACTCTGCAGCACTGCACAGAACAGGAACTGTCCAATATCCATGACACTGCATTGTAAAACCACAGCACATAACAGTACTACAAGAGTACTTCAAAAGTTCTCAGTACTCCAAAGGTACTACACTGTTCATTCAATCAGTACTCCACGGTACTACAATATCATCGGTCAACATCGAAGTCAATACTCCACTGTTTATCGGGAGAGAAGAGTTCATCCTGGTACGAGCAGTAAATCATCCAGTACTGCAACAGACATCGAGCAAGCTCTTTATCAGTTCTCCAGCAGTCATCGCTTGACTGCACGAGCACTCGTTCAGCACTGTTTCTGTACAAAATTTGTACAATTGCTAGCACTGTCTTTTGGCACTTTGTCCATAGCACTGAGTCAGTATTAGACCATCATCCAATGAGGATCAAAAATGTCCAGTATTCACCCGTAGCACTACATTAGTACTAAGTCCTCGCCAAGTTGGTACTGACTCTGTGCTGGCTCAGCAGCACCTTGGCTCAAAGTCCTCCGGTAAATCCCAGGGAACAGCAGCAAACAGCAGGAGTAGAACCTCCTGGAGACAAGCTGAGCTCTACTGCTCAGGGCTGGTGTGGGTGGACCGCCCTCAACCAGAGCAAACTGGTCCCCTCTGATCTGGTCTGGACTGGTATCATACCTTTAATACAGGAAGAAAAACATCAGTGTTTAGTGTGTTTTTACACAGTGTAAGTGCTGACGAGAGTTAACATTTATTCTATATTCTTTCCCACGTAGATAAATCTGTTTTTGTTTGCTCACCTCTGTAGCAATGATACATTCATCCTTCTGGTCCGATATGACATAAACGGACTGGTATTTGGTGTCGGTGGTACACTGGTACCGGCTGTCACTAGGACATTGGTATTCAGCATCACTGGTTGACTGGTATTTGACGTCACTTGCTGCCTGATAGTTCAGATCGCTGGATGACTGATACTTTGCTTCGCTGCAGCTTGGCGACTCTTCCACATGTTTCTTTTCTGATGCATCACTATGGAACAAAGAATAACACAGATTCAGAAATGCCACCCTTCAACAACAAATACTACAGCCTCTAGATGCACATATTTCCATTGCATTTATGATAATAATAATAATAATAATGTACATGTTAAAACTAGGTTAGTTTAAGGCATGCATGATAGAAAAACTCCAAGCACCGTGTCTATGTCAGTGTATAATTTGACTGTTCTGTACCTGTTTTGTCTCTTCCTGTGTCTTTCCTCTGAGTCGAACTCATCCAGCATTTCACATTTGACCTCTGGCTCATCTTGCTCCTCCTCTTTACACAGCAACAGCTCCTCAGGCCGGAGCTCGTGGACCAGGTTGTACTCCACGCTGGGATAGCGAGTCTTAAAGCCGTTCTTCTCTGATCCGTTGAGCCCGCTGATACCACTAAGACCGCCCAGTGACCCAGCGAGGTCTGAATGATAATCTGCCTTCTTGTTGGTGTTTTTAATTGACATTGTCACTGTAGCGCCCAGTTCCTTGTCAATGCGGAGACAATTGTTTGTGGTCGTCAGGTTGTTCATGGTCTCGTGGCTGTCACTGTGGACACTGTCACTGTGGTGACTTTGCCGCTGTTGCAGTTTGACCCGAACGTACACCACCAGCACTGAGCAGCCGATCAGGATCACAAGAACAAGGAAGACACCGGCGCACACAGCCGTCCATGGGAATCTGCTTTCGTCATCCTCCTCGTCTTCAACATTTCCATTTCCTGAAGGAGAATATCGCCGATCCGGTCCATCCACAACTGGCTGATGCCCGGGTTTATGTGGTAACAGGAACTGGCAGTTGTGACCACCGTAGCCAGGCACACAAGCGCACATGTAACGGCCGCTGCGCTCATGGCAGGTGGCTCCGTTCTGGCAGGGGTTGTGATGGCAGCGCGAGATGGGGGAGCTGCAGTTTTTGCCGGTATAGCCTGCAGAAGGAGCAGAGTTTTAGAGTCTAGAACAAAACTAAAACAAAATGACATAAAGAAACAAACTATTTAAACATAATCCCACAAGAGAGATCTGTCCAGTGCTGTGATACCTGGAGGGCAGGTACAGGTGTAGCCGTTCACGCCTTCCTGACACGTCCCACCGTTCTGACAAGGAAAGGACAGACAGAAACCAGAGATGCTGCTGCTGCTGTCCTCACAGTTAGGACCAGAAAATCCCTCTGGACACTGACAGAGGTAAGAGTTCACCAGATCCACACAATCTGCACCTGCAGAGGGGAATAGGATTGAGAATTGAGTGAGTATTAGTCTCCACATATTTTACCTGTTGGTTCAGGTAAAGGTAAACGTAAAAACAAATAAGACAACGTACCATTTAAACAGGGGTTGGAGGAGCAATGGTCAATTTTCTTCTCGCAGTTGAAGCCAGCGTATCCCATGGGGCACTGACAGAAGTAGCCACCTTCGGGGTTGTCGACACAGCGTCCGCCATTGAAGCAAGGCCCATCTGCACAGGTATTGGCACTCAACTCACAATTGTTACCGTAGAAACCAGGTGGGCAGGTACACTTGTAGCCATTGTCATTATCCTATATTGGAAAGAAAGTAAACAGTGGTTATACAGAAGCTTGTTGCTCTGAATCAACTTGCTTTTCTTTTTTTTTTTTTTAAATCACTACACCACTTCTCTCACACTTCTTCTCTCACTTGGTACTCACAGTGCAGCTGCCTCCGTTACGACAGGGGTTTTCAGAACATTCGTTCACCTGGATCTCACAGCTGGCACCTGTGTATCCAGGTAGACAGGAGCAAGTGTAGCTTCCCTGGCCAGTGTTGGTACAGGTGGCTCCATTAAGGCAGGGCTTATGGTGCGTACAGTAGTTCAGATCTGGAAACATCAAGAATAAACAAAATGTATAAACAACAACGGTTTAACTATGAAACAAAGGGGGGCTGACTGAGTCCCAGGGGATCCCAGAAAAGTAGTAAATCCGTCAGTAAACTCACCCTGGTTGCAGAAAAGCCCGCCCCATCCCTCCTGGCAGTTACATTGCCAGGGCTGTTGGCAGGTGCCATGGAGACAGCCCGGGTAACGGATGCAGTCGTCACAGTAACGCCCACTGAAGCCCACACGACACCTGGGAACACAGCGTTCATTTAATACTGTTAATAACCAAACAAGGAAAACAATGATCAGAAAAAAAGGTTTTGTTGAATAAAAATCTTACAATGATCCATTTAAAGCAGTAAAGTTTCTGGACTTACTTGCACTCTCCTGGTTTATCACAGAAGCCATGTTCTTCATCACAGCCAGGAAGACAGATTGCTGCAGAGAGGAAACAAATAGTGACAGGTGAATTATGAGAAATCCAGTGTTGGAAATGTGTTTGCCCTCCATCGGTATCCCATTCACCCATGGCATTTTCAAACTGTTGACTGCTTGCCTGCCTGTCTGGTTGGCGCCCTGACCTTCTTATCTGTTTGTCTGCCTTTCAGTTTGCCTGTCTGTCCAGTCTGTTTACCTGCTTACCTGTTGGTCTGCCTGTCTGTCTACAGTCTCTTTCTTTCTCTCCCTCTAGTTTTACCCTGTCAGTTAATAGGCTTAATAAACCTCGTTTGGTGGTTCAAGTCACTCTGGACCAAACATCGCTGCCAAAACCATGAGGGTAATCTGGGTCATCAGGTCACACCTGACCACAGGCTGAAATATGGCGGTTTCTTGAATACCGGAAAAGTTGCTGAAAATGTTGCCTCTCAGCTTTAAGAGCCCACAGGGGGCTACGACAGCTTTGGTCACCAAAGGGGGGAACCAGCCAACAAGCCCTCTCCTTTAACATGGTTGCTCTCCAACACAAAAGCGTCCCACACAAAGCCCCCTTTCTCCCCTTGACTATGGGTCAGAAGTCCCTTTTCTCACCCTTGCCCCCCCCTTCCCCTTTCTGATCCACCTCTCCTCCCTTCCTCTTCCATCCACCTATCCCCTCTCTTCTCCTCATCTCTTCTTGCTCTCCTCTTCTGCACTCTCCTTTCCCTCCTCCACTCCTCCCGTCTCTCCTCACTCCCCTCCTCCTTCCCCCAGGGCCAGCTGGTCTGTGTGGAGCTAACCACCAGACAGCTGCTCCATTGTCTCCTCTCACCGAGCAGCTGCCCCCTCCACAACAATACACAACCCCGCTTGGCCAATCACCAGCCCGAGCTGCAACAATACAGGACCCCCACTTGGCCAATCGGGGAGGAGGTTTGGGGCGAGGAGGCCCCAGTGGTCTAATGGAAGGCACGCGGCGTGTGAATTACTGAGGAGCCAGTGCGGCTCATTAGAATGGAGGCCTCTGGTGCTATGGGAGAACTAACTGACGCCTGTTGCACACGGGCCCTGCATTAGGAGGTGGAAAAAGTCCATAAACAATAACGATAGGCGAGTGACTAATGGGGAAATGAACTTTGAAAAGTAGTTTTAAAAACTTCTTAGATAGATTCTCATCAATATTAATTTTATTCCTCTTTACAGTTTTGACAGTGAAATAATGCTTTTTTTAAAAGCTTGCACTCATCCAGCCTAAACCAAAGCCAATGTAAAGCATGTATTATTATTCCTCATGCATTGAGGAAGTATTGTGGGTGCCAGATGTTCTATGTAAACATCAGCATCTACTACTAATGTCTGTGCTGCTGCTCTTTTAGCTTATGTTTCCCAAAAGCAGCTGCTAGTGAATTCAAATATTGACTAGTGCAATACTCCTAAAGTGGAGCACTGTTTTCTCACTTCCTTTCATTCCCTGTTTATGGCCTTTCCACATGATGCGTAAACCACCTGAAAGATACTGCTGGATTAAAAATCAAACCCACTTACGTTCAGTGCAGTACTGTCCCTTCCAGCCAGAGTTGCATATGATCTCCCCACGCTCGCCACAGGTAAAGTGCCCAAATGCATCGTCTCGTGGCCGACAGAAGACAGAGCAGCCGTCACCGTAGTAGTGCTCATCACATAGGAAGCGATAAGAGTAACGCAGCTCCGTCCTGCCGGCTGTCTGCATGTCCTTGGACCATTCTTCTCCCACAGTGAGGTGACGCTGAGTGGTGATCCTGCTGATCAGATACTCTGGGTTGTCTGCAGAAGTGAGGGTGCACCTTGTTATTGATCATATGATATTACTGTTAGAGTTATGAGTTATGAGTTTGTTAACAGCAAATTTCAGATCTTTTTCTAATGGACAGACATCCACACACACTTGTGAACCATTCTTTTTCTTTTTACAAATAATTGGACTAATTACACAATAAAAACTTTGGTGTGACACACACACACACACACACACACACACACACACACACACAACACAACACAACACAATCTCATGCTGCTAGTTAGTCATCATTAGTGCAGTGATAAGAGCAGGACATAAAGATAACAGCAGTAAATATCACACCACAGGGGCCAAATTGCACCTGCACAAACTATAGGTGGTCTTTTCCCTGTGTGATGTTGAAGAAACCTGGTATCATAAAACATAAAGACTGTCTTTGAAATCAGTTACTTATTATCATCATGGCCATCAAGTTGGTCTCCATGAGAAAACAAATGAATTCGCCATTATAGTACAGGTTTTATGCCAGATAGTGGCTGTTTGGTTTATTCAACATCTCACGGATGAGACAACACAACAAAGTACTGAGATAATGGCGTCTATTTTTAGATTAAGTTAGATCTATGTGTAGAAACTGAATATAACTGGCTCTTAATTAAAGTGTCAGCAAAATATCTGAGAAGAGAAAAAATAAAGCATTTATCAGACTTGGTGTGTCCTGTTTAGCACTAATGACTGAGCACTAAGTGAAAAAGGTGCCACTGAAAGAACACAAGGCCACTGTTAGCCTTCTGGCCTGTCTTTGAATTACACTGCTGCCTTCTCTGGCTGCCACCCACCTGTTGTCAGGTCGTCCAGGGAGTCAGTGTGCAGAGCTTCAATGATTAGTGAAAACGTCCCCTGAGGAGAGACAGAGAGAGAGAGAGTCAACAGCTGCTTGGCCTGGAGGCCTCCCTCCCTCCGCAGAGAAGCAGAGGGCCATTAAGGCCTCCCAATAAACTTCACAACCTAATTCCCATGTTGATTAGGGGCCTAATAAGGGCTACTACCTGCTCCCTTTTCACACCCCTGCTACTATCACACTCTGACACCGCCGTAAAACCAAACGAGGCGGAATTTCACGCTGCGATGCCAATGATGTGCCAACTCAGAGGATGTTAAATTTCCCACCACGCCTGGTCGGAGGAGAGAAGCGTTTGGTGAAAACACTCCCCCCTCCACGCGCACGCACGCGCGCGCGCACACACACACACACACACACACACACACACACACACACTCCTCCCCTCCCCGTTTTATCCCACCAAAGAGCAGAGAAATACTACAATAGCCCCTCTCACACACTGCTGACAAAGACCCTCACAAGTGTTGAGTTTGGGAGCATCTGTTGCGTTTTGCACTCTTCAAAGCTAACATGTCCCAGTGGAGCAAGACTCTAATAACTTCACAGTCTGCCCATGGTTTTCATGACTCCCTTAAAATGTGACATAAATTTTAGTATATACCCATGACAGAAATATCACACAAAAACCTATAAATTAAATATATAGAGTTTATATCCTAGAGGGATTTTACAGGGAAAGTTCATGACCTTTAAGGCAAAATGTCCAAAAGTACAACATTACAATTTACAGATTATCAATAAGTGGTTCTTTATTGCTGATATGAATGCATTATAATAAATAATATCTATAAGCACTCACTGGCCATGTGAAGCCGAAGGGAAAACGGACTGGGTTGGTGAAGGTGTCCGCATTGGTCTCCGGCACCTGGAAGGAGTTGGAGCCGAGGACGGGAGTCACGGCCCCGCCATAGGTGCAGGGAGGCTCTGGGGAGACGTTGGCCTGGTAATGCTTCAGACAGATCCGAAAGAAAGTCTTGCACTCACACTGCTGGTGGCCCTGCGGATGAGCGGAGCCTCCGGGGCAGCAGTTGCCGTTCCCCGTCACCCCTTTCTTGTTGAGAAACTCCTGCAGCTTCAGCTCAAACACTCCGGAGCACAAAACC